>NC_056728.1:775111935-775144435 GCF_019279795.1 Protopterus annectens | reverse complement strand
ACATGCTGAAGTTCTAGATATGTAATAATTTTTTTTTTTCTTTTGGAGCTTTTTCTTTCTCCCCGGGCCTCCGCTGAAAATGGACATGCATCCAGTCGGACTATCCCGGTTAACAAATGTAAAATAAAATAAAATAAAATAAAATAAATTTTAGTAGGTTAGGGAGTTCTAACCATCCTAGTTGTCTTGGGGAGAGGCAGTGATGAGAACAAAACTTTGCACTGGTTGCAGATTTTTAGATTTTATTGTAGCAGATAGATGGTGTCAGAAGGTCAGATTTGTTTAGAACTGGGGACTGGTATAGTAAGGTGGAGAGTAGTTGGGTACAAGAGAGAGTGATTTGGGATTCCTGTGTGAGGAAGTGCTTGCAGCGGTAGACTGAACCTATTGTTTTATGAACTTTGGCAATTGTTAGTGCTATATGTTTGTTGAATTTTAGGTTTTGGTCAATAGTTACACCTAGTAGCTTGGCTTGAGTTACTGGTATGGTAAGGGTATTGTTGGAGGATGTTAGAGAAGGGCGAGGTAGGGGTGAAGTTTTGGATGGGTGGAAGATCATGAGTTTGGTCTTAAATGGGTTTAGTATGAGTTGGGAGGAATTTAGCCATTTTTCTATAACAGTGAAGGCTTCCTGTGTTCTATTTTGGAGTAATTGTAGAGAGGGGGCTAAGCAAATGAGGGTGGTGTAATTGGCATACTGTACTATATTAGTTTGTTGGCTAGCCGAGGGGAGGTTATTGGTAAAGATGGAAAATAGTAAGGGACCAGGAATGGATCCTTGCAGAATACTTTGTCCCACTGTGAGGAGAGGGGAGAGAGAGTTATGCCATTTAACAGCTTGTTGCCAGAGGGGCGGATAATTTTTAAACCACAGTAGAGGGGAGATATCCAGATTGAGCTTGGAGAGAGTTGATGGTAATTTGCAGTGGGGTATCATGTCAAATGCCTTTGATAGATCTAGAAAGACAACAAATACGAAGTTCCCAAGATTTCTTTGTTGGTTGACATGGTCAGTAAAGGATGTAAGGGCAGAGGTGGTACTATGGTTTGGCCAAAATTCATGTTGGGAATTTGCTAGCAGGATATATTGAAGATTATTCAGTAGTTGGGTGTGTACACATTTTTCTAAGATTTTTGATAGGGGTTGATAGTATAGCTATGAGATGAGAATTACTAGGTTCTGTCAAGAAACCACCTTTGTGTAGGGGGGTGATGCAAGAAATTTTCCAGAGAGAGGGGACAGTGTATAGAGCTATGGATCTGTTAATGATTATGGAAATAGGGTGGGCGATGGCAGAGGCAGCAATCCTGAGGTAATCGACATGGAGTTTGCCAATGAGAGTGGTGGGTTTCAGTTCGGCAAGGTGTTTATGAATTAGGTCCGTTGGAACTGATTTAAGAGAATTGGGTGTTGGTCTTATGGTGACAGTTTTGGGGTTGGGTATCTAGGTACAATTCAAGGTATTAGTCCAATTTGCAGCTTTAATAAATTAGCAGTCATTTATGCCAGAAATTAGGATACAGTACAGTTTTCATAATAGCAGTACATGTTGGTGTACAAATCATTCTATGCAATTCACTTCCTGTGGATGCCGTATTCTTGGGCAACCAAGGGCTCATCTTTTATGTATTGCCAATAAAACTCCAGTGACAAATAAGCAAGCTTTCAGGTTGTTGTGCCACATGTGTAGAATCTTGGACTTCCTTGTTTTGGATTTCAGTTACCATTTTCTGCCCAACAGTGGAGGACTTTGTTGCCCCTTTCTATGCCTCCTCCCGTTTCCTGGACTGTGATTCTGATGTCTGTCTCCTGATGTGGCTTGAGTCTTGTTGGTTCCACCAATTTGGTAAATAGTGTTGCCCCTCCCCCCCAAACTATCACCATTCGAGTATCTTCTCTCATCCATTCATGACTTAAGTCTCCTTATTCCTAGTTATTGGCACCTCAAGTTGAAATCCATACTGACTTAGAAGTCCTTCCACCAGCTTTCATTTCTCCAGCTCTGCTGTGGCCCAATCCGAGAACTGCAGTTAGTTTAATTAGCGTATCGTGTTGGCAGTGAAGCCCAAGTAATCCTGGATCATAAAGCTTGTTGTTTTGAAAGGCTCGGGTATTTCTCTTGGGATCCTGTTACTCAGGCTAACTGGCCTAGAGTTGCCTGGACTGTTTCTGTTACTCACCTAAAATAAAGGGATTTCTGAAGATGTTCACTGGCCATCTTGTATATCCCCCACTATCCAGAGATCTGTTTTAAGACTTCTGCAAGTGGTGGTGGTTGTTCTGCCAGCGTCCTATATTGTGGCTGGGCCCAGTGCTTTGCCCTCCTGTAAACTGATCGGTTGTTTTATTTTACATTTTTTAGCGGGGACGTCCTACCGGAAGTGCTTTTCTTTACTTTACTTTTTTTTCCCTTCCAGCATGTTATGCTTCACTCCTCCTTTTTTATGAGTACTTGGATAAATAATTTGTCCACCACTTCAAAAGTATACATGTTTTTATATACATTTCCTGTGCATAGTGTCTGAAGTGGACATGACAAATTCACTTCCTTTGCTGCCTTACCCCAGGTATAGTTTTCTCGTCAACCTGGCTTTGACTTATTTACCCGTTTAGTAACTTTTCTCATGGCTTTGTTATAGTCCTGCTTCTCTTTCCTTCCTACGTTTTTTGAATTTGAACAAGGTCTCTCTGCAGTATAATATTGCATTGATCTCTCTCCTCGTGTTATTTGTTGTGGGCAAACACCCCTGCATACCTTTCAAAATGCGTATTTGCCCACCAGTTGTTTGTCCCCTGCATTCCTAGCTGAAGGTATTTCACCTTTTAGCATCACGCTGCTTTCCCTTTGGGAAACTGGATTACACTCTGGAAAAGGAGTGGGATTGAAATTAAGTGTGCATGGGGTGTCACTTAACTACAAAGCATACATTTTTGTGTAATAGAAGTGTGACACGTATGTACAGATTTGTTAGCCACATATGTGGAATAATTCTGTGGACCACTTTCTGCCACAGGTTGGGCCAGAACAGAATACAAACTTTCTGTAGTCTGTTAATTATTACATTTCTGAATTTTAAGAGGAAGCAAGAGAAACTAGTTTGCATGGTTGCAGAGATGATACAGTTATGGGGATCACAGTTTTGACAGTGGAGCTGATAGAAGCAGCTACGTCTGCACTACTATGGACTTGTGTAAATTGTTTTAGGATACCACCGTATGCAAGTAGGAACTTCAGGATTTGAACCTAGAACTTTAGATTTGCAGCTTAGATCCATTTATCACCATACTGATGCAGACTTCTGTAGAATGGCAAGTGAGTGAAGCCCTAGTGACCTGCATAGTTTTGTGTAGTCTATTGACCACATCAGATATGTTGAGACCATCATTTTATTTCTTAGAATATGATTTGAACAGTGTGGTGGTTTGTAACTTAATACTGCTGCCTCATAGAGCCTAAATTCTCCAGTTTTTCTTGGCTAGGTTATATTCTTTGTTCAGTGTCTCTGTTCTCCGCTGTGTTCATGTGCATTTCCTCTGGGGTCAGTTTTCCTTATAATGCCAAGATATGTTTGCAATTTTGTTACTGCCTTCTACCCTTTTATTCATTTTGGTTATTTTTTAGATGGAAACAGGAGTGCTTTCCAGATTTTTTTTTCGGGGGGGGGGGGGGTCGGTCTAGAGAAGTGTACTGCAGTGAATAAGGTCAGTGTGTGTCTGAGAAGAGCCAGTGACCTGGCCATGACGGGCAAGCAGTGGCTTAGATTTGTTCATTTTTACACTGTGTTCAGTTAACATATGCATATTTTATGGGAGGCTGTACAAAGGGGACCCACATTTGTATACCCACAAGTAACGGTAATTAAGGAAAGTACTAGGAATGTCTTGTAATTCTTTTGGCTGTCTGAATAGCTGTCCTTTCAGCACAATTTTCAATGAAGTGATGTAATTTGGATGCATTTTGAATGCTAAACCGTAAAATGATGTAAATGCAACATTGTTCTGCTGCTAAGAGAAGTAGGAAGGAAATCTAAAAGATAAATTTGTATAACTACTGCAGACTAACATTTTTGTAATATATAATACTGTTACAACATGTACAACTATTACGGGATGTGTTTCAGGACCGGTCCTTAATCGGTCTTGTACTACACAGAGCAGTTCATCTGCAGGAGATGGTTACAGGTTTTTATTTTACTTGCTCTTACCATTTGCTGCATAGACACTTCTTTGGGAATACTTTTCATTTCTATTAGTATTGGGCTGATTGGTATAAGGATGAATCCAGGCATACTGCAAATATGCCAAAGTGACATTTTTACAGGGTTTTGTGCAGTACGAAGTACTAGAATATACATTGAAAAGGCGCCATGACTTTTTCTTTTAAAATCATATTATTTGGTTTCCAGCATAACTTTGTGTTTTCAATTGTCTGTCATTTATATGTACCATATAACTGACAGGTATGGCCTTCTACTGTCACCCTGAATGACGCCTCAATACAAACAGAAAATGACTGACTAACATTTGGCTTGGTTTCTGATCTCAATCCAGGAAGATCCAGTACCTGACAGCCTGGGAAGAGATGATTGACAGACCACGTTGCTTTGCCAGAGATGGCCTGCACCTGTCTCACCTGGGCTTCTGTTAAAGGCTCTTGCCCCCCCCCCAGTGCCTTTTTAGGGAGGGTGATGAGGTTAAAACTTTCGACAAACTGAAAATTAAAGGTCATGCTGCTAAATGCTAGGAATCTAAACATGAAACTGCGCTCATTGTACGCATTCTTAACCCTGGAAGATGCTGACATCTGCGCAGTCACAGAAACCTGGTTCAGAGCTGTATTGAGCACCCCAGCCTTACCTGGTTACTCATCCTATCATAAATTCAGACCCCAAACTGGACAGTAAAGCCAAAGGTGGTGGAGTTGCAATATATATTCAAGATGTAAACACCTTCAGGCTGGTCAAAACAGTATGATGCACAGGAGACACTCCAGGTGCAGTTAGCAAGACCCTTATTCAAAGCATAGCTAGCTACTGGCCCCCAAACTTAACTCAAGATGTCCAATCCTCCTATCTGGACCTCTTCAAATCTACCAAGATTCAACCCTTTACCTTGATCCTGAGTGAATTTAGTTCTTCCAGTCTGTTTCAGTAGTTACTCATGCCAGAACACATTTCCAGAGATTCCTCTCTTTTTTTTTTTATGCAAACACCTTGGAACAGCTAGTTGATACCCCCACAAAAGGTGATATCTTGGACATGGTGTTGACCAACATGAGTAACCACTGCAGCATCCCTACAGTATCATCCTCCCTGGTAAGATCTGACCATAAAGTGGTCACTTTCGAACCATCTGCTCCGACCCTCTCTAGCTAGGTTCAAACAGAACTTCTCCAAAGCTGATTACATCCTCCTGACAGATAGTATAAAGATCTTTACACTCCCCTCCCGCTCTGCAGAAACCGGCACCAATATCCAAAACTGTAGCAAAGCACTATATGAGCATTTATATAGATGCATGGAATCAGGAATACCCAACAGGACAAAATCGTTCTCCTCAAAGAAGAGTAAACCTGTCTGGACATCTGCAGTAAATAAACTCTATAAAAAAAAAAAAAAAAAAAAATTACTGTCCAAGACCAAGGAGGAGCAGGTATCCAATTCGAAATGGTCTCTCCTTAGCCTGAACAAGCAAATGAGACCAGTAGTGAAATCCTCCAGGTAAACTTTGAGTCCAAATTGGCCACGTCTGCTAGAGGCAATAATCTTCACATATGTCGACAATCTCAAAGGAAGCACCCAGATCTGCTCAGAACTGGTGTTAAAGGACACCACATATACAAATACCATAGATATAGTCAACTTGCTGGCTGAAAAGTCAGTAAAATTTCACCCGTTTGTTCCTCCCCCATCTGTAAATCGGGACATCCCCAGTATACCTGCCCACTTCTCCATATATCTAGGGAACAAGTCAACACTGCTCTCTCGAAGGCAAAAAATACAGCCTCTATGGGACCCAATAACATCTCAGGCTGCATCCTACATGAACTCGGACTGAAACTTGCAGCACCATTAGGCACCCTATTCAACCAAAGCCTGAGTACCGGCTTTGTGCCAGCTGAGTGGAGGACAGCCATAGTCCTCCCTTTGCACAAAGTGGAGCATCCACCAATCCAGGAAATTATAGACCCATTAGCGTAACTAGCCTGATCTGCAAGGCCATGGAATGGATTATCATGGACCTTATTTAACAAGGACACTGGCAACCTCTACACACACTACCTCACACATTTTGTCTTCAAGGGTTGGTTATGTCTGTCAAATTTGATCAACTTCTTTGAGAAGTCACAAGTCATGGACGAGGGGAAGATGGTGCACACTGCCTATCCTGACCTGGCCAAAGCCTTTGACATTATTTCCCACTCTGGCATAATAAACTCTCAACTAGGCATCAATCTGTATGTTACCTGATTGGTACCAAACTGGCTCACTTATAGAACCCACCTAGTCAAAATAGGGGAAGCCACCTCTAGCAGTAAACTCTGAGTGATGTACTCCAGGTATCGGTCTTGGGGCCTCTGTTATTTGGGATATACTTTTCTGAGGTGCAAGTCCAAAACCTGTGGGTTATGTCTTGACAGTTTCCAGATGACTGCAAACTGGGCGCTGTCATCAATTCCCTTATTGCTGTGGAGTTCCTCCCAAGAGGGTTTCGTCCAAACAAATGACTGGTGCCAGTAACATGGTCTCAAGCTGAATACCAAAAAAATGCATCTTCATCCCTTTGGGAAGAGTGATGCCCCCACAAATTATGACATTAATAATGCCTAAGCGTCATGAGGGATTTGGGCACCCAGGTTGATATCCACCTGACTTTTGACCACTGTGTTACTTCCATTGTACAGAAAGCTTTCTACATGGCCCACGTCATAAGTAAGGGCATCTTGTCCAGGGACAAGGAGGTCATAACATCCCTGTATTCCCTTTATAAGGCCCAGTATTGAGTACAAGCTCCCTTTTTCAGCATGTACTGAGATTGAGGTACAGTGGAGTTTGAGGAATTTGCCATTTTCTGAGTTGTATACAATTTGTATATAATTTGTAGGGTGTGTGGGAGGGAAGCAGGGGGCATGCCCACTTGCAAAAAACATTTTTTTTCCCATTCAACTATGTTCAGAACGTCAATCATATAAATTTCAAAATTCTAATCCCATAACCACCAGACACACTTTAATGAAAGCACTTTCGTTAAAGTGTGTTTAAAAAAAACACTACATTAATGTTTCTGTTGCACCCCCTACTTTAATATTCTCCCCTGAGACCGCACTACAGTGGGGAAAAGGGAATTTTCCCTTATTCGCACCGTAGTACAGCCTTGGCAACAGGCATACTTGTATGCGAAAGTGCTTCTTCGGTGAAAAGCACTTTTGCGTAAGTATGCTCGCCCTTAATGGATTAGGACGTTTGATCTTTCGATCAAACGTCCTATATCCGTGTGTGTGTGTTTCAAAATATCCAAGCACACATGCATTCAATCGAACAAACGTGTCTTTTTTTTTTTTTTAACTCCTAAGAAACCGCTGAAAAATGTGCATTTCAAAATTGTAAGGCATTGAGATAGTAAAACTATGCTACAAAGAAGTAATAAAGTAAAACACTGTATATAGTTCTACAGAGCATCCTTTTGGCGATTCACAGTATATTTTACAATTAAACTAAACTCGTGACTTGTATTACTAAAGGGGGATAAAAGTTAGGATAGATTAATATAAATGCTGTTGAGGTGATAGGAAAAGGTTGTAATGTGGTAGAGAGGGTAGGATAGCCAGGTGAAGATGAGGAAGTGGTGCTGGGTGGAGAAAGGTAGATAAGATTGACGTTTAGCTGAGGGCATGGCATGAGTAGAGCCACGAGTCAATGTCTTTCAGAAGATGCTTGAAGAAAAGATGGATGTTACAGTTCTAATAGCCTGTGGAATAGAACTCAATCTTTTTTTTTTTTTTTTTGCCCTCTTCTATCTAGTAATGAGGGCACATCTTTGTTTTGTGTTCCTGGGATAGGATCATGAAAGGTATAGATATTACTGCAGTGGGGTGACTAGTATAGAAAGTTTATTGGCTGTAGTAGGGGCTAAGCAGTTATAAAGTTATAAACTTCATATGAGTTTAGATTCTCCTGCCTTGAGAGAAGGATATAATCCTGAGTATTTTTGTATTGATCTCAAAGATTGCACATGGCAAAAGTTTTTATTTATGAGTGATGAGGAAGAGAGTATGGGACGGCACTCTCCTAACATTTTTAGGTATTGTATATACTGATTTTTAGTTTTTCAGTTGTATTTATTATTATTATTACTACTACTAACGCTGAGGTTTTTATTACCAGTGTAGTGAGAGTTGGTTCCTTTAACCTCTTAAGTTAGGTTGTGTCTTAAGGGTAACATTGTTATATAGTATGTCTGTATATGTCTTTATTTAAAAAGTTCAAGGAAACCTTCAGCACATCGGTGCACCAAAGACTAGTTTGTGTTTGCCCACTGGAATTTAACATTGAACTGATTCTGGTCAAATTGGCTGCATGATTCTATGTAACAAAAATGGTTATGGCCTTTCAAGAAAATGTTTAATTTTCTGCTCTGCACACGTATATATGTTTGTTGTATTAAGTGGTATGTATTATCTGTCTGTACGTACTGGGAGGTATGCTATTCAGCCTGCCACTAATTGTAACTGGCCTAGTGACTTCAGGTAGGTGACGTACAGAGAGATCACATTAGGGGTGAAGCACCTTTTATCAGCTCTAGTTTTGACATTGGCGCTAGGTGTTTTTTTATAAATCATTGTGTTGGATAGGAATTCCACTTGGTATTCACAGTCCTGGTCATACTGCTGAGAAAACTGTATGGAGTTTGATTACACCATTTAAATGTACGAAGATCAGTAGTAACTAGGCAACATGTTCTAAAGAAGTTCACAGTAAACCTCCCTTAATGCACCTGTCTTTGTACTTTCCTAATGTTTGGGGCCAGATGTGTGGTGTTTACATGGAGAGCTCTTTGAGAAATGGCTAGAAAATTGCTGCATATCCTGAATCAGAAATTTATGTCCGTGTTCTGTGAAAGCTGACTTTACTGTTAAATGTAATTTAAGGTGGTGGTCATATATGCTATATGTTTTTGCCCAATATTGCATGAAATACTGATTATTCAACTGAAAGTGTTGAGGTGATCTCACGACATTGACAGTTTTGTGACACCTGTGCATTGTAGAGTAATGTCAAAAATAGTATACCATCAACCAGGAAACTGGGTAACTGAGCTCACTTACATAAAAATGTTTATGAATCTAGACACTGTCTGTCAAGCAACAACAGCGAGCATGAGTTCAGATTTTTCTAAACCTACTTAATTACAATTCAGTGAGAAACAAACCTTTATTTGCATCTGACACTAGCTGGAGAATGACATTCTGAAAGCAGTGTGCTTTGCATTATTTTTATGAAACACTTTGTGCTAAGTTGTTGAGCAGAGTTTGCAGTCAACTGGGATTGCCTGTATTAATTTCTTGACTGCAGCAGTTGGTGAGAGCTGCATATGCCATGCATTCACATACTCTGTTTAAGCATTAGCAGGAAGGCACACAACCATAATTATACTGACCTGAAACCAGTGGTGTCTGTCTGTCTATATGTTGCAGCTTCCCCCAAAATTTGTTTTCACTAATGTGCAAATGTTAAATTGTCTTCAGAGTAGACCATTGTTTATTTAGGACTTTTTTGACTCATCAAAGAGAGGTTTCCAGCTGTTTCCTGGACATCATGATATCAAGGTCTGGTAATATGCTGGGTAGTGTTCTAGAAGGCCTTGCTATAGAGGTAAACTGGTTTCTCCAGGAAAGTCTGTGCTAAAACTGCCAGTTTTCATTTCCTGTGATTGTTTTATCCTGCAAAATATCCCCTCACAATATCCATTATATATTCTTTCTTTGTCTTTTAACAAACCTTTTATTAAAAAAAAAAAAATCCTGTCCTATCAAGAAGGAGGCTGTTGGAGTTGTGTTAAGAGAATGATACTGATGTGGGACAGTGTGTGGTGAATCTTTTGTAATGTAGTACAAGAAGGTACAAAGCCAACATTCTGGACCACTGTGGAGAAAAGTATAATTTTGTAAAATGTGTGTGTGTTATTGCAATGAATCGCTTCTTTGCCTTGTACGTCAGGCAGAGATCACCTCTGAGCAGGTGGTATGCTACTGAATAGAGCTGAAGTTTCTTTAGTCTTGCAGGATAAGACATATGTTGGAGACCCTTGATCCTTTTTGTGAGGTACTTTTGTGGTCTCTCCAGCTGTTGCAAATGCCAGGTGAGGTACATACCAAATGGGGCATTGTACTCAATCATGGGTCTGATGAGGGAGGAATATAGGGGTACAATGACATCCTTGGATCTGGATGTGAATCCCTTCATGATGAGGTGTGCAAGGTAGATGAGGTGTGCAAGGTAGAATGTTTTTCTAACCACTTTGGTAACGTGGGTGTCAAATGAGAGGTCGCTGTCTACTTGGGTCCCTAGGTCTCTGATTACTTTTTCCGTACTCAGTGGGTTGCTGTCTATGTGATAATTTGTGGGTACTTTGTTTTTCCAAAAGGGATGACTATACATTTTTTGGCATTTAGTTTAAGGCCGTGACTACGGCACCAGTTGTCCGTTTCAGTGAGGCCTTTTTGTAGGATGTGTGTGTCTGCTGGTGTATCGACTATGGCACCTAGTTTGCAGTCATCTGCGAACTTTGTCAGCCACAGCCCTCCCATGTTTGCTTTAACATCTGAGAAATAAATGCCGAACAAGAGGGGTCCCAGGACAGATCCCTGTGGGACACCACTTGTGACTGGCTTTGAGTCTGACATTGCTCCAGCGATTTTAACTTTATGGGTTCTGTCCTTTAGCCAGTTTGCAACCCATCTAGTGACATAAGGGTTTACTTTTAAGCTGTTTAGCTTATCTATGATGCCTGAGTGGGGTATTGTGTCGAAGGCCTTAGACAAGTCCAGGTATGCTGTATGGACTGCTTTGCCCTCATCAATGGCTCTAGTGACTTTCGAAAAAGTCAACCAGGTTTAAAAGGCAGGATCTGCCCTTTACAAAGCTGAACTGGGTGGGGTCAAGTGTCTGTAGGTCCCCTATGTCTCTGTTTATGAGTTCCATAATGATTCTTTCCATAGCTTTGCAGACCAGGCTAGTTAAGCTTATGGGGCGGTAGTTTCCAGGGTCTGTAGAGGCACCCCCTTGTGGAGTGGGACCACTGTTGCTGTACGCCAGTGTTCAGGTACATATCCCGAAGTAAGGCTAAGGTTAAATAGCATTTTTATGTGTGGGTTTAGCTCCTCTTGGAGTTCACATAACACACACCCCGGGATACCGTCAGGTCCCATGGATGCTGTGTTTTTTGCTTTGTTTAGGGTGGTTCTCACTTGGACATCTGAGATGACAGGGAGATTACATTCAGCTGGGATAAGTATTTCTTCTTTTGGGGGTGAAGGAGGGGAGAAATTTGCACTGAACCTGTCAGCCAGAATGTTAGCAATATCTGTGGGTTCAGTGTATTTTTTGTTGTTGTGAACCAACTCTGAGCATATCTGAGGGTTTCACTGAAATTATGTTTTCACATGTGCTCCAAGTGCGTTACAAGCTTATGAATAGGGCTTTTACAACTTTATGCATAACTTTAGTGTCTTCTGCAGATGTAAATTTCCACTGCAAATTACAGTTTCTTGAAGTTGGTTACATTAACGAAAACATTAGACTCATTTATATAAAAAAATAGTTACATAACTTCAATTGGTGGTAATGAAAGTTTGAGTCAATTGGTTTACATGTTAATTATTCTAAAATTGCTACAGTAATCCTTGGCTTTTGATCTTGGACATACTGGATTAAACAATGGGTGCCAGCAAAGGTGACAATGGTCATCTGCAACTTGATGAGGTGCTAAGTGCATTGTTTTCTGGCTTGGTACTGACTTTCATTTCATTGAATTAGAAATTTAAATGCTAAGCTGTTAATGGTTTATGCATTTCAATGTATGTCTTTATCTGAAGGTTAACCAATCTATTCATTATAAAGTAGTAAAGTCAGATACTGTCTAGGTGCATCATGTGGACAGACCAGGCCATGCTTGCTTGGTTGGGGGTGGGTATGGTTATTTATGAAACAATCGGTGTACATTGCTTTCTACAGAATTCAGCTTAGTTGTGGAACTCACAGGTCGCACAAGGGCTTAGTGCTACATTTTTGTAATTATGACTGTATTTTAAGAATTTTACTTTTTGTGGTTGGTGACAGTACGATTATAAATGACTGTCATTTTGCTATAGGTGACTTACAATTCGGAGTTACAACTGCAGATAATGGCGATATTCTGCTGGTTAAGCTGTTCAGTAGACTGTTTCAGGCCAACTGGAAAAGCAGTCATTGATGCCGAATGTTCGGTCTTGGAAAATGCATTTAGGACCTACTCCCTAGTGATAGTTGGTGGGGGGTATTTTCTGGAGGGCATCTCGGGACAGGATTGGTAAAACTGGAGATTTTTTGGCCAGCAGACTTGCTATGTTTGTCTGATTGGGACATGCAGGTATGCCTCTCTTAGGTCTAAAGTCACAAGCCAAGCCGCCTTGCCCAGCATGGGCAGTAGGTGCTGTAAGGTCAACATTTTTGAATGTTGGTATATCCAGGTATGTGTTGATAATAGAAAGGTCCAGTATTGGTCTCCAGGCCTTGTCCTTTCTTGGTACCAAGAACAGTCTTGAGTAAAATCCTTGTCCCTGCTCTTGCTCTGGTACTTGTTGAATAGCCCCCATGTCCATAAGGGATGACACTGGTTTTTGTGCCTCTGCCCATTGATTTTTTGGCAGGTCTGGCCAACCATTTTCCCTTGGCAGGGTATGGAAGTGAAACTTGTAGCCTTGTGACACTATGTCTAGGACCCATGTGTCCTGGGTTATAATGTGCCAATTTTGAGAAGAAAATGCTACTTTTCCCCCTAAAGGTGCTGCCAGAAGATAAGTGCTTGGCGCAGGCAGGGGGGAAGTCATTGGGACTGTTTCCTCTATGGCTGTGATTTGTCTTCTCCACTTTGGGAGGTAGAAGCAGCCCGTTGTTTAGATCTGTACGAACCTTGGGGCTGGGATCTGCCTATAGGGCATCTGGATCTGCCCCTTCGTGGCCTGTCCGACACTGGAAAGGACCAATTCTTTGTAGGCCAGTGTCTGCTAAATCTTGTTGGCTGTACAAGAAATCCTTGACAGTTTGCATAGATTTAGCTTTGGCCTCCATTTTCCTTATCCTTAACACCAAACAAGGTATCATGCTGTAATGGAGCATGTAATAATTTTGCTTTGACATCATCAGGCAGATTTTGTTGCTTTAACCAAGCATGCCTCCTAATGACAGAACCATAACAGCGGCCCTGCTGGAGGCCTCCAGAGAATCAAAACCACATTGCAAAGTATGCTTTCCAACTTGTTCAGCTGCATGCATCTGTCCAGAGCCCTAGAATCTGTCAGAGAGGGTAGGGTTCTTTGGAGTGGAAGCCTTGACCCCTTTGGGACACACAATTTCTGGGTCTGCAGCTGGGTTTTTGAACAGGAATTTGTGAATCATGAATCCTGTAGTATCTGTCCAGCTTAACAGGAGCTGGAGGTAAGGAATCAGGAGTCAGGCTACACTCTGAAAAAACATCTACAATGTTTAACACAGTTGGAATAGCTAGGGGCCTGTGTTGTAGTAAAAGGAAGTCTCTGAGCCGTGGCTTAGATTCTGAAAAATCTTGTCTGTCCCAGTGGAAATGCTCCCTCATGGTATGCAAGGTTTCCCCAAAGGAGTGGTCCTCGGGAGTAGAGGCTGAAGGGATAGATTCTTCAGCATCATAATCCTTGTAGGGATGAAGGGAGTATTCCTGATCAGAAGAGGAATCTGATGAAATGGAAACGTGATCTGAAGAGTCAGTCTGTCTCTTGCATAGGCCTCTTATCAGGAGGGGGATGTTAACCCCTGATCAAAGAAATTAAGTCTTCGGCCATTTTGAGCATTTGTTTTTTGGGCATGGGTGCCTGTCCATGAGGTTGTTGTACTTGTTTATTTGTCTCTAAAGGTGCTTTAGTCTTTGCCTTTGAAGCTGAAGTAGTTTTAATGTATAATTGCATAGGTCTGAATACACCCTCAGAAACCGATGCCTGCTCAGCGTCCCTTAAACGTCATTGTTTTGCTGTTTAAGCCATTCGTCATGTTTTATATTCAAATAATAATTGTCAATTCCTCAGTGTATTGCCCAGAGGGGCTTACAAGCATACCCAAGTGTTGGGCCCAAGGGCAGACATGTCAGTGTGTGATGACCCTGTCTAGCATGGCATGCCACGGGTCTATTTGTTGCAATATATTTTACCACTGTCTATCAAACACTTTCAGAGACAGAATGGGGGTGTGATTGAGATGTAGTGATTGTGTTGCCAACATTCTGTGCCAGTAATACTGGCGGGAGAGGACTAACAGTATAGGTTCTTAAGGTTAACTCATGTCTCAAGTTCTAGGTGGTAGAGGGTTCTCACACTACAAGAGGTAAATGCTCGACAGTCTCAGTCGCCATATCAACCAGACATGCAGGAGAGACTGTTGGAACATTTCCATCCATATTGCCACCTAATCACAGAGTGGCCAGAGAGACCTAAATGGATACAGAGACGAAGGTCTGTGAAGTACTAGTCTGCTCGCGCACAACAGCTGTTAATGGGAGAATTTTTTGCCGAAATCTGTGTGCAGTCAAATAAGTGTTGTAATCCTGCCATCTACGGCTCTTATTACCTATGTGTTAGCACCTAGTGTGAATCACAATTGCTTGAACCAAAACTATGAAGCTTGGAATGGCAGTTGCTCTGTAAACAGGCTACTAGCCAGCATTGCTAAAGGCCAAACTATATATGGATATTTTACTGGTGTGGCAATTGAAATGTTACTACCATGTTTGCCAAACATGTCTCTGCATATCATGATATGGGCTTGTGCCAGCAGTAGTAATGCATAAATGTTTTTTACTCAATACTCGCCGGCATACATTTGTGTTTGGATTGATAAATTCTTCTCGGCCTTAGTTTCAGGGACCTTCATATTAAAATTGTGGTGGGTGACATGTTACAGACAGCCTGGCTTCAACGTAGCTCATGGCCATGATAAACCAGTACTACAATTTTGCTTGGTGGGCATGTTTCCTTGGGTGTTCCAGTACTTCGGCACTGTCTTTCAGACTGCATGGCAGATGATGAACCTAACCAGAAGCATATACAGTCGGCCGCATTACTGTGCAAAGTTCTACTTGCAGTCTGTAGCTGCATTGCTTGTCGGCTATGTTGGTACACTTAGGACAGTGCCTCAGCTCATCACCGCAGGCCCATATGCAAATCCTTAATGTATTGAGGAGTAGTATACCTGCAGTGGTGTGCTAATACTCAGTCTGGGATGTGCTAACTTGGAGCAGATACAAATTTTTTTTTGAGTAATTGCGGGCATGATGGCTGTCTGAAACTTACATTGCATCAACATAAGTGATTAGCTGCTACGCTGTGTAATGAACACATGTCAACTTGGTGCTCTATGCTTGGTTGCCATGCAGCAGATGTGACATGTATGACATAATGTGGGCAAATAAACTTTTTTTTTCATTGGAGGGCCAAGTATGACAACTTTTTCTGCTTGTGTATTCTTTGCCATAGTATCACTGCCAGCATGAGTTCTCAAGGACAACAGAGTTCCCGTCAAGGATATCAGTTTGAGCCGACATATTGTCCAGGAGAGCCAAGGAGGAAGCGTCGCAGGACCAACAACAGTGATGTGGAGCAGGAGTCAGTGGCACCTGATGTCTCAAATCTGTCTAACATGACATGGTGCTTGTGTGGCCATTGTGCACTCATGAACACATTACTCGAATGCCAATGCTGTGTGTCCTCACAGCGAGCTATCCATAAATGGAGAGAAATAAAGTCAGAACCAACTAATACATGCATTACCATGCATCCACGGTTTGAATTGGCATGTTTAATACCAGAAGTACTGCAAATGTTGTTCAGGCACGAATGTATGCTTAGAGGAAGATTCAGACGAGCAAGTTGGAGTAACAGGTATGAGTGACGACAACATTGAATGGTTGGCCAACCTAATGGCCTACTTTACTATAACATTCCTGTTAAAATATAGGAGGCAGCAGATAATAATGTGCATAATACTAACATACTGGCAGGCTGCTCTTGACAATATTTTATTCTTTCAGGTTGTACCGTCTTTTGGCATATAGAGCATATGTTCTGTGGGTGTACAACAATCACAAGCTTGGCTTCGGCAACAGAGTGGTCCTCCCCGCTTGCGTGGTGACTCGTGTATGAACAACCTTTCCTGCAGAAGAAAGAGATGAGGGTTACACTGGATTTCATCCTTTTGAGGGACTATGGATATTTCAGGACTGAACGGTTATTTGTCAAATTACATGGTGCACAGCAACACTGCGTGGCATCAAAGCAAATGCAAAATGCATTGTATTTCATTGATTATGACATCTCTTATGATTTTGTATGACCTGAAATTAAATTGGTTTAATCATTAACTGACTCTGAATTTCTTATGTTCGTACGTGCCTAATCATCATACTGTCTGCATGAACATCTTGTCTCCAAAGGCGGAGCGTGTGTATAGGTTAGTTTATTTTTTCTTTACAGCCGCTGACACTTACGGGCAATGTTGAGCAAGCAGTGGAATCAGTAGTGGGCTAATGGCGTACTAATGCAAATGCAGTGGTTGATGACAGGCCCTGCAGTGTCATTGTGGACATGTGGCTTTCCTTAGCTGTTTAGACACATTATTTCCACAAGTGGAATGCCAGATGTCTGTTCCTTGCAATCCATTTTTCCCACTGTCCAGCCAATTCTTTCAGAGAGAATACAGGGGGGTGATTGAGGTGTAGTGTTTCTGTTGCCAGCAATCTCACTGCCATTAATACTGTCAGGAGAGGAGAGAACTAAGAGTATATGTTAAGTTTAACACGTCGCATAAGTTGTGTTCCTAGGTGGTAGAGGGTTGTCTGGCTACAAGAGGTAAATGCTCCACAGTGTGAATGTCCTTGTGTGAATCGAACCAAAACTGAAGCTTTGAATGGCAGTTGCAGTGTAAACAGGCTACTAGCAAGCATTAATAAAGGACAAAGAATATATGGAAATTTTACTGGTGTACCAATTGAACTGCTACTACCATGGTTGCCAATCCTGTCTCTGCATGTCATAATATGGGCTTGTGGCAGCAGTATTAATGCATGAAGGTTATTTAAACCTTACTCGACAGCATCCATTTGTCTCTCTGGACAATTATTCATTCTACATTAGATCAATTCTTCATTACCTTAGTGTGATAAGCTGTGCGTAATGACTGAATTTAGGTGGCAGTGGCACTAAACAACCAGGCATTTGAGTGGTGGCTGACAAAGGTCAGGTAAGGTGACCCTGACAACACAGCAAGTGAGTGGGGACTGTCCCAAGAAGGAATGAGTAACCATCGCAAGATTTGTGTAGGTGTAGGTCTTTTACAGCTAATGTTGAAGTGCAGCCAAGGTTGTATAGGAATTGACAAAGTTGTATAGTGAATTACCCAAGAGTTTGGTGCAAGTGAGCTGTGCTTTGTTAAAAACTTAGTCAATAGGAGTTGAGCCTCTACTCTTTCTATTTTTACTTAGGTGAGTGTAGCCATGCCGACGTGCTTTGCCTATGGTTGTCATGTTCGCAGAGACCATCTGCCACCCGGTGTATCCTTCCATCGCTTTCCACGTGACATTAAACTGTGTACACGATGGGTGGTGAACTGTGGGGTAGATGTCGGTAACATAGGCAGGTTTGTGAAAGAATCGGTCAGCAGTTCTAAACCACGTCACTTCCTGTGCTCGAAACATTTCACAGAGAACCAATTTCAGCGGGATTACAAGAGTGAACTACTGCCAGAAAACATGAAGCCAAGGCGGCCTGTTCGTCAACTACTTAAGGATGCTGTACCTACACTTTTCACTTTTGCAACCACACATCCAAGGACATCATCTGAACAGCGGCTGCAGCGCAAACAACATGAAAACGTAAGAGGCTTGAACAACACATCAATTATGGGATACTTGCATTTGATTAGCATGATATGTATAGTGTATGGTCTATTGCTTGTGTAGTATGATTCATTAATGCCTTTACTACCGCACACAGCTTATTGAGGAACTTCTCAATACAACCCAGCCAACCTTGCCATATGTTGTGAATAACCAACTGTACCGCCAATGCAAGGTCAGTAACTTCATTTTCTCCTACTCATACATTCATCATTGATGACATCGAGGGTGATGGTTTTTATGTGACAGTTGCCTGTTTTTTTTCCCTTTACCACAGCCTAATGGCCATGTGCAGAGGCAGAATGAAATGGAGACAGTGCATGAGGAAGCAGAGCCTGCAGTGGCTCCAGATGACATGGAAGACCGTCCTGTGCCAGAACCTGTAGAGGTACGCATGTATGAAGACTTGTACAATATGAACTGGTGACAGAAGGGTTTTGTTTAGGGAGAGACATGAGTAATGCTGCACTACACAATGTGTGTACTGATAGACAGTGAGAAATGTGCATTTTCTGTACTGTTCAACAAGGCAGCGATTAAACTCTCTGTAGTGGTAAGTATTGACTTGGTGTAGTGTGAAGGGTTTGAACTGTTTTGTGGATAGTCACTGAAGGCATTATGGAGTACAGCACAGGTGTTCAGTGCTGGTACAGTGACATGTCCATTCATTTTCCCTTCCATTGCAAGAAAAAAGCTGGAATTGGCACACTACCTGTTAACTGCTGTAGAGTAACCTGTATAAATGGTAAAAAAAAAATGTAATGCTAATAGACATAATGCTTCTGACACAGACAGTGACACTGTTGAAACATGGAAATGTGAATTGAGCATCATCCATTGAACCAAATAGTGTGCAATCTGCTGTCCGAAACAGGATAATTTACTATGACTGCCTGCTATGCAGTATAAATTTCATAGGTAGTTTTCTTTGAGTTGCAGGTACAAGTATATGAAGAAGTAGTGGAAGCCATAGAAATGACTGCAGTGGAAAGGAATACAGTAGCGTGCCAAACCAACTTCTGGCAAAAGAAAGGAATCAGTGTAGGAGTTCAAGCAAAGTTAGTGGAACAGAATTCTAGACCATGGAAGATGAAGGATGCAGCTGTACAGTTCCCCGAGGATGCAGTGTCATTGTTGATGGACCACACATACAGCAGGAAATCCACACTTGTTCAGACTGAAATGACTCAGTCGGGAACACCAGAAGATCAAGTTTCAAATGATGACAGTGGGCGTAGAGTGAGTGTCAACCCATGTCTTCAACAGGAGGATGATACCTGCAGTGAGGTAGCCACATCTAGCTCCAGTGCCTACATGTCTCTTCACGTGCAGGCTTGCAGCACTCCAATAAAGTTTGCTCCGGATATGCATAACACAAGCATGCAGAGTGAGTCCTCGGTTGAGCAGACAAATGAGATGGAAAACAATCCCAACTGGAGCTACCTTTCTGACAGCATGATGACCACTGACATGGACGACACAGTGGTGGAAGAGGATGAAGATGAGAAGATGATAAGTGAACCAAAGTTCATTGTTCTTGAGTCTTGCCTTGATTCACTGCTCTTAAAATTGACCTGCCCAGAATGCCAAAGTCCTGCTGCCGAAGTGGAAAAGAAAACGAAGTTAGGGTCCTATGTATCTGTGAAGGTATGCTGCATTAGTGGACATGCATTTCTTCAGTGGGAAAGTCAACCAGTTATAGGCAGAATGCCTGCTGGGAACTTACTACTGGCATCTTCTCTTCTATTCAGTGGTAGTACATATGCCCATATTGCGCATTTCTGTGCATATTTTGGGCTGGAGTTTATCAGTGAGACAACCTTCCACACCATTCAAAGGCAATATTTGTTCCCAGTAATGCAGCATACCTGGATACACCATCAGAATCGTATGCTGGCAGATAGTCAGGGGAAGGAAATCCGGTTAGGTGGTGATGGGTGGTGTGATAGTCCAGGATATTCAGCCAAATACTGCTGCTATAGCATGATGGACATGGATTCTGGACGTATAATTGATTTTTGCCTTGAGCAAGTTTGCACAGGGGTATCTTCAGTGGCACTTGAGAAGAAAGCTTTCAAGAAGTGCCTGTCGAACTTGCTGTCAAGAAATGTTAAGATAAGTCTTGTGGCAACCGACCGACATCCGGGCATTCGATTTGTGATGCGCAAGGAATTCCCAGCAGTGGATCACCAGTTTGATGTGTGGCATATGGCCAAAAGCTTGACAAAGAAAATTGCAGAAGCTGGCAAAAGGAGAGTAAACAGAGAATTGCTACAGTGGTGCCACAGTGTTTCCAATCATCTGTGGTGGTGTGCTGAAACGTGCGAAGGTGATGAAGTTGTACTACAGGAGAAGTGTTTGTCATTGCTTTACCATGTAACAGACCGACACAGCTGGAGTGGTACAACAAAGGTTTCATGTTGTGGTCATGAGATGCCAGTGGACAAAGGAGATGAGAAGAAGTGGATGGATGAAGAAGATGCATGCTACAGTGCACTGAAGAGGATAGTCACCAACCGAGTTTTTATTAAAGATTTAAAGCAGGTTACCAAGTTCTGCCAGTCCGGCAACTTAGAGGTGTTCCATGCATAACTATGCAAATACTGCCCAAAGTTTGAGCATTTCAGTTTTGCAGGGATGAAGGCACGAATAATTTTGGCCATCCTTGATCACAATGAAAATCTGAATCGTGAACAAGCAGTGGTACGATTCCCTACTCAAAACTCTGCAGCAAAGGGAGAGCTTAGATACAATGTGGTGTATCCAAAGGCAAAGCAGGAGTGGGTAGCGAAGCCAATATTTCAGAAATGAAAGTTTGACTACATCTATGACCTGATGATGGATGTCATAAAAGCCAAAAGAGGCTTATTGGAAATTCAGCCCATGTCCGTACCCGCAATTCCAAAGAATATAGCTCGGTGCGAACATCCTGAGAAGGCAATGGTAATTCAAAAACACATTTCTAGGTTCGGCAAAAATAAAGAGAACCCCGGTTAATATATTAGATAACCAACATGCTGGGTAAGTACCTTTGGAATCAAAATGCATTCATACCGTGCATCGATTTTTCACTTGTTTCTTCTAAATCTGGTTTATGAATGCATATTGGTATTAGAGTGCATTATATGCAAGTGTGTGTGACTCATAAAGTTGACATTACACAGTGAGAGCAAGGTTCATCAGCATTGTAGTGTACTGACATACTATGATCTGATGTAATGTCCATCATGGCCTTAGAAGCATGGTTGTTAGTCTTGGTTTTCGCAATCAACCTGAGGTGTCTGTCCAGGAGACATGGGTGGATCACCCCAAGTTTAAATGAACATTATACCACCAATGTGGCGTGTCGCATGAAAACCAGTCCTTTGCGGTGCTGAGACAGGAGTCACATATGTGGTGTAGAAATTGGCTACTAGTAAAGTCCAAATTGGCTACTAGTAAAGTCCATTGGGCAGGTCATAGTACTTCACCTAGCAAGGTAAGCTCAGCACAGCATGAAGACCATGAGCCTTCTCACTTAGAGGAATGGCAGAGCTTGCGTAGAATGAGTCAGTATGAAACGGTGGAAGTGACTGCTTCCGATTCATATAGGACAGATGAGCTTGATTCACACTGCTTCTCTTCTGCACAGCCTGTCAGCCGCAGACACTGCTTCTTGCCTATTCCTTACCAAGCAGTGGCATCAAGCAGAACTGGTCCCACACCTGATCCCTGTGGAACACTGCTCAGTGGGTTTTCCATGCTTGCACTTAACGGTGTTATATGCATTTGTTAGAGTGACCTGCCACACTACTGCAGGCTTACATGCCTGGGTAAGTTTGTGATCCCATAGTGTATGCTAATGATATACAATAGTCTGTATGCTGAACCCAGTCATCTCCATGCATTTCTACATAGGCTTGCAAATAAGGAAAATCATCCAGAAATGGCTGCAGTCCTTGGGGTCAGTCGAATCTGCAACTGTGGCCAAGTCACTTTTTTGCAGTGAAGACCGATTGATTGATCCATCATTGCCTGTTGGACAGGAACAAAGTAGAAATTACCATTTGCCATTCAGTTATACAGATGGCAAGCAAAGCAGCCCAATGAGGTGGTCAGACATGAATCTGAATTCTGGTGCCCAACTAGTGTACTCAGTGGGACAAAGTCTATGTGCCAGGTTATAGCACTGAGAAATACCTAGGGGAAGGTCAATACAGCACTGAGACCATGTGGCTTCTGACTTGCAGGCAACGCTGACATATGACTGAGTGTGAAGCAGAAGTAACATTGTCATCCAATCCATATCGGACAGATGATAAACTAGATTCAGAGATTGTCCTCTACAAACATTGTCATCAAAAGAACCTACTTTAGGCTTATTACTTAACGGGAAATAGCAGCAAGAAGATTACGTACCAGGCAAGGTCCATGTGGCACACCGCCCCATACTGGTCTGCAGGAGAGGGTGTATTCTCAGAGTTGGACTCTAGATGTAGGAGTGAGACACATTGTCACCTGACAGTATTGCCGGCTTAACTGTTGATGCCACGATTGGTAGTGGCTAGTTACAGTAGACCTATAAAAGGTAAGTAGGCTGCAGAGACTGAGGTATAAGACACGCTGCATGGGCATTGAAACCCCAGGTTTCCCAGTGGTATTCCTATGACGACACAAGTTTTTACCAATTCTAGTTACAGTCAATACACAACGTGTGTGTGTGTGTGTGTGTCCCTGGTGTGTGTGTGTCCCTGGTGTGTGTGTGTCCCTGGTGTGTGTGTGTGTGTGTGTGTGTGTGTGTGTGTGTGTGTGTGTGTGTGTGTGTGTGTGTGTGTGTGTGTGTGTGTGTGTGTGTGTGTGTCCCTGGTGTGTGTGTGTGTGTGTGTGTGTGTGTCCCTGGTGTGTGTGTGTGTGTGTCCCTGGTGTGTGTGTGTGTGTGTGTGTGTGTGTGTCCCTGGTGTGTGTGTGTGTGTGTGTGTGTCCCTGTGTGTGTGTGTGTGTGTGTGTGTGTGTGTGTCCCTGGTGTGTGTGTGTGTGTGTGTGTGTCCCTGGTGTGTGTGTGTGTGTGTGTGTGTGTGTGTGTGTGTGTGTGTGTGTGTGTGTGTGTCCCTGGTGTGTGTGTGTGTGTGTGTGTGTGTGTGTCCCTGGTGTGTGTGTGTCCCTGGTGTGTGTGTGTGTGTGTGTGTGTCCCTGGTGTGTGTGTGTGTGTCCCTGGTGTGTGTGTGTGTGTGTGTGTGTGTGTGTGTGTGTGTGTGTGTCCCTGGTGTGTGTGTGTGTGTGTGTGTGTGTGTCCCTGGTGTGTGTGTGTGTGTGTGTGTGTCCCTGGTGTGTGTGTGTCCCTGGTGTGTGTGTGTGTGTGTGTGTGTGTGTGTGTGTGTGTGTGTGTGTCCCTGGTGTGTGTGTGTGTGTGTGTGTGTGTGTGTGTGTGTGTGTGTGTGTGTGTGTGTGTGTGTGTGTGTGTGTGTGTGTGTGTGTGTGTGTGTGTGTGTGTGTGTGTGTGTGTGTGTGTGTGTGTGTGTGTCCCTGTGTGTGTGTGTGTGTCCATGTGTGTGTGTGTGTGTGTGTGTGTGTGTGTGTGTGTGTGTGTGTGTGTGTGTGTCCCTGTGTGTGTGTGTGTGTGTGTGTGTGTGTGTGTGTGTGTGTGTGTGTGTGTGTGTGTGTCCCTGTGTGTGTGTGTGTGTGTGTGTGTGTGTCCCTGTGTGTGTGTGTGTGTCCCTGTGTGTGTGTGTGTGTGTGTGTGTGTGTGTGTGTGTGTGTGTGTGTCCCTGGTGTGTGTGTGTGTGTGTGTGTGTGTGTGTGTGTGTGTCCCTGGTGTGTGTGTCCCTGGTGTGTGTGTGTGTGTGTGTGTGTGTGTGTGTGTGTGTGTGTGTGTGTGTCCCTGGTGTGTGTGTGTGTGTGTGTGTGTGTGTGTGTGTGTGTGTGTGTCCCTGGTGTGTGTGTGTGTGTGTGTGTGTGTGTGTGTGTGTGTGTGTGTGTGTGTGTGTGTCCCTGTGTGTGTGTGTGTGTGTGTGTGTGTGTGTCCCTGGTGTGTGTGTGTGTGTGTGTGTGTGTGTGTGTGTGTGTGTGTGTGTGTGTGTGTGTCCCTGGTGTGTGTGTGTGTGTGTGTGTGTGTGTGTGTGTGTGTGTGTCTCCCTGGTGGAGAGGTGTCTGTGTCACTGGGGTGTGTCAAAATTATAAAATGCAATTACTTAAGCTCTGCTTCCAATCAGATGTGTCTCAATTGTAATTGTCTGACCATAAACTGTGAGTCCTGGTTTGGGAACATTACTAAACCATTGTACAAAACACCTTGTCTTGTGTTGGACCATGAGAACTGCGACTCCCTATTTGTGAACATTACTAATACAGTGTGCTAAATGCATTGTCTTATATTTTCTAATGTTCTGTAACTTGTGCAATCCATGTAATGTAATATAACTCAAGTAATCTATGTAATTCCGTCTGTTGGAGATTTTCTCCCTGGCCTTCTGCTGACAAAGGACATGAATCCAGTGCAACTATCCCAGTAAACAAGTGTAACATAATTAAACGTTTTTGGCCTCATGCAATTTTGCCATCCTTTGTCTGGATGCTTGGTAGCGGACATATATCTATGTTGTCATTTACTGTCAAGTTGATTCAAAACTGCTTATGTATGCATTACGTGATGTGTGTGTGTGTGTGTGTGTGTGTGTGTGTGTGTGTGTGTGTGTGTGTGTCCCTGGTGTGTGTGTGTGTGTGTGTGTGTGTGTGTGTGTCCCTGTGTGTGTGTGTGTGTGTGTGTGTGTGTGTGTGTGTGTGTGTGTGTGTGTGTGTGTGTGTGTGTGTGTGTGTGTGTGTCCCTGTGTGTGTGTGTGTGTGTGTGTGTGTGTGTGTGTGTGTGTCCCTGTGTGTGTGTGTGTGTGTGTGTGTGTGTGTGTGTGTGTGTGTGTCCCTGGTGTGTGTGTGTGTGTGTGTGTGTGTGTGTGTGTGTGTGTGTGTGTCCCTGGTGTGTGTGTGTGTGTGTGTGTGTGTGTGTGTGTGTGTGTGTGTCCCTGTGTGTGTGTGTGTGTCTCTGTGTGTGTGTGTGTGTCCCTGGTGTGTGTGTGTGTGTGTGTGTGTGTGTGTGTGTGTGTGTGTGTGTGTGTGTGTGTGTGTGTGTGTGTGTGTCCCTGGTGTGTGTGTGTGTGTGTGTGTGTGTGTGTGTGTGTGTGTGTGTGTCAAAAATATAAAATGCAATTACTTAAGCTCTGCTTCCAATCAGATGTGTCTCAATTGTAATTGTCTGACCATGAACTGTGAGTCCCGATTTGGGAACATTACTAAACCATTGTACAAAACACCAAGTCTTTTGTCTGTACAAAACACCAAGTCTTGTGTCGGACCATGAGAACTGTGACTCCCTATTTGGGAACATTACAAAAACATTGTGCTAAACGCATTGTCTTATATTTTCTAATGTTCTGTAACTTGTGCAATCCATGTAATGTAACTTAAGTAATCTATGTAATTTCTTCTGTTGGAGATTTTCTCCCTGGCCCTCTGCTGACAAAGAACTTGAATCCAGTGCGACTATCCCAGTAAACAAGTGTAACATAATTAAAAGTTTTTGGCCTCAAGCAGTTTAGCCATCCTTTGTCTGGTTGCTTGGTGGCTGACATATATCTATGGAGTCATTTACTGTCAAGTTGATTCAAAACTGTTATGTATTACTGATGTATTGTGATATTTCACTTACCATTGTTGATTTGTACATTACTTTAGTACCATGCAAAGTGTTATTTGTTGTGAACAGTCAAGTGCCTCATTGTATTATTCCTGAGTTATGAAGTTGGTGGGCATTGTTAAAAGCAGCAACATGGACATGCTTGTTTTGGGCATGGCTTAGAGTAGGAATTTAATGTTTGACCTTTTCCTTACACTAGGGGCTTAGCAAGTGACTGTCACAACTGAAGGACATTAGCTTTGACATCAGTGGAACAATGGGTTGCAGTTAATATGGACAATACGTGCTGAAAGAGCAGACTAGCAGTTAGTGAAACATATGTCACTAAGTCCCTATATGCACTACTTTTCCATGACTTGTGAACAGTTGTATTGGTATAGACCTGGTGGTTGTGTTGTACTTAGGTCATTAGTTAGAGAAACTACGTTAAACTGTTGGTGAGAAGTAATATCACATTAATTTTGGTGGACCATGTGTGTAATGTTGTGGTGTGAGTGGACCTCTGAGGCTGGCTACCGTGAAGTGGTGCAGTGTAGTGGCACTTGTTTGGCAGCTGCAGTTGTACGGACTGGTGTTTGTGGACAGAAGTGAGATATACATAATGCATAAATGGCAAGAGGAGGCATGTTTGGGGTAGTATGCTTAGCTGCAGGAGTGTTATGAAAGTGGTGAGATGAGTGGATCTGGCTGCAGCTGCAAGTAATGTTGTGGTGTGAGTGGACCTCTGTGAGGCTGGCTACTGTGAAGTGGTACAGAGGCTTATCACGATAGTGCAATATGCAGTAGTTGCTGCATATGCACATTGTAACCAAAAGCCAGCTTGTGAATATATCATGTAAGTACTGCCTTTTGACTGCTGCTATATAGTTAGGTGTATGCATTAATCTTCTCCTGTATGGACAGGTATTGGACAATAACAGGCAAGTTGGGATGTCACGTGGCGCTATGTGATGTGGGTAATGCTATCTCAAGAATGGATGAACATGAGAAATGAGTGCTGGCTGCTGTATCTTACAGGGTGTGAAGAGATTGGATTGCTGTCCCGAAAATACTAAGGTAAGAAACCAAGTCAATAAACAGTTTGATACTGCCTGATATAGGAACTGAACATTGCAATGGAGAATTCAGATCTGCCTTATGCAAGATATGCAAGGCAGCAGTTAAGGGACTACAGATGGAAATGTTCATAGTGTGCCCATTCAAACTAACAGGTAAACAACCAGATAATAAAATATTTACTGCAACTTGCTAAGAAAGAGCAAACCTACAGGTAGCCAGTTAAGTGAATGAAACCAAAAAGCCAGAGAATCATGGAAATTATTTACGACAGGAAAAAAATCGTAATTACATCTGATAACAGGTTATGTTACATTTCAATATGTTCATTTTATTCAGTAGTAGTGTAGTAACACCGATGTTTGGAAACACAGAAATTTGGTATGTATACTTGTACATTTTGCACGGTAAATGATACTTAGGTGGTGTATCGCTTGCATACTTCTCTTGTATTTGCACCAGATATCGCTAGTGTGCAGTGCGGGAAAAAAATGATTAAAACATTACCCTCATATCAGAGGTGGCAGTGCAACATATTCATAGTGGCTTAACCTGAGAGTAGCTTTAAGCAAGCCCTATGTGAAACCTGAACAAGCACCTAGAATTCAGTGTAGCTTCCACAACGTAAGTGTGTGTGTCTTTCGGATTTTCCCGGTCAGGGGTCGCCACAGCGGAACTCCGGTCCACTAATTATTGGCAGTGGAGTTTCACATGCTGGCTTGCCGGGCCTAACGCACAACCTTCAACGAAGGAACGCCCATTCACGCATGTCGTCACACACAGTAGACGCTTTAACTGAGAATCGAACGGGCAACATCTAACTGTGAGGCGACAACGCTACCGCACTGAAAATGAATTCACATACTCACATAACAGGAGTAGCTGCATATTGATGGCTAAAGGTATATGGGCAATTCAGGTGGTTACTACACTGCAAAACTGGTATGTAATGGTGGGGATAATTAAAGCCATAGCACCAATTGTACTGGAGTCTGGAAAATATTTAGTAAGGGATTTAGTCCAAGCACAAATAATTCAACAGTGATTCTTTGCAGTGTCATCCATTATCTGATTCAAGGTAAATTAACCTTGATGTCCTTTATTAAAAAAAAAATATATTTTGTGAGAAGTGACTTCTGGACACACAAAAAAGGAAGGGGAAAATATAGCAATGTGGTTTGTATGTACAAAGACAAATCCAGGGACACTGCAAAAGGTTTTTTTGCAAACCAACCAGTGCAGTAAAAAAATATGTAGGCAAACACTGCATACCAACACACTTTACACATGTAAATCATTTTTAGCAAGGGGGAAGCATGAAGTGATATCTTAGACACTTACACTATTAAAGATCTAAACTGGTTTAATATTTTAAAAGTTTTATTTAGCTCCCTGGTGCAAGACCTTACAGGAGTTGCTATATAAACTGGATGCTAATGCAGTCAAGTAATGCCATGGCTACAGTGCAGCAAAAAAAAAATGTCCCCTGTAACAAAGGAAATGCTAGAGCAAAGATTGAATTACATGAGTCAAGCACCCTGCTGAGATCTGCCAGTCAATGAAATTACCAAGTCAAATTACCCTCAGGACTTTAAAGCTAAGTGTTACGGGGGAGGGGAGAAGTAAAAGGAATGGAATTCATTGTCTCACAAATTAGTGCCATTTAAACTAAATTAGAAAAAAGGCAGCAGTAAACAGCACTTTGTGTGTGTTCTGTGACATTTGCATTGTTTCAGTTTTAAGTTGTCATTCAGCAGCAGGGAATGTTACTTTAACTGTTCTATTTTACTCAGTACTTTGTACGCATGCAACATCTATGAAATGACAAGAGCTTTAGGCAAATGGAGGCCTGCATGATGTAACATTTGTGAGCCAAACGATGACTTTTGGGATACTGAGTGGCAACCTGATTTATCCAAACTACGTCAATATGCTGGACTCCAGGTGGTCAGTCTGTAATTACATATAAAAATATTTAAAATCCTGTAAATAATCCCAGAGTGCTATTAAAGTGTAGGAAACATCATGCCATGATGTTTTAAACATGTTTTTTGAGTCTGTGGGTGCGGTACTCCTTTAAGGCTCAAGACTCTTATGGGTAGTATATCAGTTTTTATTTTGGATATTAATTTTAAAGTATAATTTATTATGAATATATCATCATCAGATGGAATTTGATATGATCAGTGTTTCATGTTTTCAATTTACCATTCTTAAGCTTATATTTAGTGGTTCTCTTCCTTTTGAAACATGAAGCTGATGTGCATTTTTAGTGTAAAACATTTACTGTATCTAATACGTCTACCTCACAAGTTTGCTTGTGATTTCTTTCTGACCTATAAATATCCAAAATTGCAGGACCACTTCCTTTGTTGTCATGTTTTTTTCAGCCAGGTTTCTGTCACAGTAAAGTTAAGTTGTGTCGCATATGTTTCTGCAGTTTATATGTTAATATGGGACCATGCTGATGTGGTGGATCAAGTCTGGGATAAATATTCCTGTAGGAATGGTGCAGGTTGGTAATAGGGTTGCCAGCTTTCTTTGTGGTTAAAACCGGACTAAGGTCATGCCCCTTATATCACCCATAACTCCACCCATTCCCACCCCCTCTCCCATCCATGCTCCGCCCAATTCATGACATCATTGTGACATCAGCTGATGGGAACGCCCTCTTTTTCTGTTCCAGATGTCTGCTTTCAGACGATTTACTATGCTTTTCTGTAAAAAAGCATAGTAAATCAGTCAATTTAACAAACACTGACAGTCTGTTTCCTTTTGTGAAACAGAATACTGGAGTACTGGAGTTTGTACAGTGTTTTCCTGACTACCAGAGAATTGATTTGATTTGTGGATAATCCATAAAAAAAAATGGATAGGTGGCAAAAGGGGGGGGGGGGGGGAACGCAGTCAGGTTAGTTGACTACTGGGTGAAAGTGGGACAATAGGTTTAGTGGTTGTGAAAAGATTACCTTAAGAAGCTCTGACATCACGTGTGGAAAGACATCAATGTAATAGGCAGCAATTCCTCAAATAGACAAAACATTATCTTGCAGAAAAAATTTAACATTGAGAAAAATAGTATACACACTCATTCAAAAGAATTCCCTTTATAAACTCAACACAAAATAGTTTTGTAAAGTGTATTTTCTCCTATTCTAACCATGGCAACCCCACATGCAGCATACTTACTGTATTCCCAACTAGGTCAGTTATTCAAAGTAAATGGTAAGGCTTTGGCTCCCAAAAGTAGAAAACTGACAGTTTAGAAATAAAAACAATGCTTTTTTTTTCAAAAGAGGTACCAGAAAAATGATGACAAGCAGAATTACTTTACGTCCAAGGCATAAAGCAGACAGGGGAGCCCACAGGATTTTTTGCAGGGGGTGCAAACCAAGAGCCCTCCCCTTGCAGCCCCCCCCCCACACACACAGCCATTCCAGTGTGCCATTACTTGGCTATTTCTACACAGTTGCCATAAACACTGTTCAACACTCTCAGTGTGCATACTGTTTTATGTTTTACTTCTACAATGACTACGGATATTTGGATTTAGTTTACAACTTTTATTTCAAATTTTATAGCACAAACACTGATAGACATTTGCTAAAGAGAACAATAGTCTTACAATGAAAACAGACTTAGCATTAAAGATTATGTACCTTTGAAACAGAATTCACTTCAAAAGCATTGAAATCCACAAAGAAAATGCATCTGTACAGTGGCATGTTAAGTTTACCTTTGGGCTGTTTTCAAACCATAGGCCCATTGCACACATTTTTAGGGCCATGCAAAAGTTTTGTAATTCACCTTCCTGATTTTATTAATTGTAATATATAATTGACTTATATATCTTGAATAATACAGCACCCCTTGTTAAAGTGCGTTTTAAATTTATAGTTTTGAACATTTTTCCAGTAAGCACTGAAACAAAACATACAAACCAATAATGACAAACTGCCCAATTCAGAACACTTCAACCATAAAAGGCCACTCAAACTTCTGTCATTACAATCCACCAATATCAGTCAATATACACAATTTCTGCAGAAGTACAAGTCATCTGAGAAACTCCACATTAAAGATATCTGAAACTAATGAAGAGGTTGTTGTTAGAAAACAACTGTGCATTTCAGTGTTTCATCTACAAATTCAGTGCCTGCTGTCCTCAAAGAATAAACTGCCGGGGGGCATGGCCAAGGATGAACACAGGATAGCAGCAGATTTCTTCAGTTCCACCAATTTCATTACACTGACAGGAATTAATTACTTAAAAAATTAATTTTTGAAGTAATTTTCTTTCTAAATATGTTTGTTTTATATAGTTCTTGAACTATATCTAAAAAAGAAAGGAAATCTTAACAATATTCCTGTCAGAAATCACTTTGGGAATTTTCCTGTCAGTTTATCAGTCTGAAATGAGTTCCAGTAAGACAAATTCTCAAGACTCCAGCATCAAGAAAGAACTTCAGTCTCTGATAATTATAATCCAGCAACTTACTGCTAAGATGGATAAAATGGATACTAAAATAGACACCTTCATAGAAAAAACTACAAAACAAATAGACTTGTTACATATAGACCTGCAACAACAGAAGATACAGATGACAGGCATAGAAGAAGCTGTGAATGACATGGAAAATAGAATACAAGAAGAGGAAATCAACACTGAGTTTCTGCTGAAACAAAATACACATTTACAAACAAAGCTGGATGACCTAGAAAATAGATCTAGGCGCAATAACATTAGGATTTTTGGACTGCCAGAAAATATTGAAGGTAACAATATTACTTTTTTTTTTAACAACATGGCTCCCTAAAACTTTAGACTTACCAGAAGCATTCTCTTTTGGTATCGAAAGAGCACATAGATCTATAGCTAATACTAACTCTAACAAAAACTATCCTAGATCAGTTATAGTTAGATTTCTATCATCTTTTGATAAAGAGATGGTTCTTAAATCTGCTTGGGCTAAAGCTCCTGTTAAGATTAATGAGACAACTGTGTGTTTTGACAATGACTATTCTTCCTTGGTAATAGCTAAAAGAAAAGTTTTTCTACCACTAATAAGGGAGCTTAAAAAAGCACAGTTTAAAACATACCTTCTGTTTCCTGCCAAGCTTAAAATCTTCCTTCCTGATGGTCCTAAAATTTTCGATGACTTAGACTCTGCTTTACTGTTTATCAAAAAAAATAAGATTTTGGATAAAATAGAAGAAATGGAATGGGCTAGTCCTTCGTTAAAGAGACTGGCAACTGAAACTTCGTGGAAGACTTCAGAGAAGAAGAAGAGACTAAAAAACAAATGATTTGTTATATGTTTTTTTTTCTCTCATCATTTTATTTCATTATTAATCTTTTTAAATATAGTTCCTGCATTTCCAAGAAGCAACAAATATTTTGAAAAAGATTTATTCAAAGTTATTCTCTGTGTGCAAAGAAATGTTTTGTTTCATAACTAGTCAAAATACCTGGAGATTTAATGGCAAGTTGTGATTCAACTGGTTTCTCTTTCTGAAAAGGAGAAGTAAGGTTAGAATTTGATACATTTTTTTTCTTTATCTTTTTTTTTTCTTCTTCTTTTCTTTGTTTAAACAATGACATTCTA
>NC_056728.1:775044435-775106935 GCF_019279795.1 Protopterus annectens | reverse complement strand
ATAGCTGGTCTCAAGGGGGTATTTCTTTTCCAGACTTTAATTTATATACTATCTCTTCTATTGTAAAAGTTATTACTTTATTAATAGATCAGTCATATGTCGCAAAATGGAAAGATTATTGGGAGATAATTAGTATGCACTTCATGAAAATCTCCTTAACACATAAAAATATGATTGTAAATAACTCCATGTTATGGTTACTAAAGGAATTTTGTACTTCACCTATTACACCTAAACATATGGTTTGTTACCCATTAAATATTATTATTAGTTATCGTAACTTTATATTCATGCACCCTAAGTATAGGGAATGGAATTTTATTGTATTCCCTATAATGTATACTCAGGGTATGCTTTTGTCATCTACTTCTGAAGGAACTCATTTAACTATAGATAATGATCTAAAGTACTGGTATCAGTTGATATCTGATAATAAAGTTAAAAATCTAGATTTTTTAAAACAAGAATTTGATCTAAGAGAAACTTGCTGGTTAGAGGTTCAGACCTTTAGACAACATCTCATTAATGAAATAGATCTAATGTCTATAACAGTTAAAGAATCTATTCCAACACTGATTGATTACTTGATATTAAATTTACAACATAAAGTTTCTGATAAAGGTAAACTTTCATACATACATAAAATTATCAGACAAGAAACTTTTTACGGTGTAGATTCATACTGGAATTATTTCACTTCTATTAATGGGGACCCACCAAATCAACAAGATAAACAATATATATTGGAATCTGCTTATAGAACTACGTCTTCCATTGTCTGGAGACTTTATACATGGAAATTTTACATAGATCTTTTATACACCTTTGATGATGAATAAAATAAATAATAAATATAATTTATGTAAGAGATGTAATGTAGAAATTAATGCTGACTGGGCTCATATGTTTTATGACTGTGTAAAATTGAAAGAATACTGGAAGTCAATTAATGAATTTTTGCAGGCTCTTTTTACAGATAATTTCATTATTTCTAAATCTCTTATATTATTCAACACACCTGTACCTCAAAGTGTTAAAAGGTTAAGCTTCCCTTGTTATGGTCTATTCTAGCAGTGGCTAGGAAAATAATAACTAGAAATTGGATTTCAGATACACCTCCTTCGTTCAATGAATTTAAAAATGTTATGAATATAGTGTGCCATATGGAAATAAACACAATTAGGACAAGAACAAATAGAAAAACATCTTATTATATTGTATGGGATAATTTACAAAATTTGTTAAAAAATTTTAATTTCAATAGCATGGTATTTTAGTTTAATTAATTGATCTGATTGTAGTGGATGTCTTTGTAAATACTTTAGTTGTTTTGTTGAATGTTATAATAATACCTATTTTTAATTACTTGTATAAAATTGTTATGATATTTCTCTTATATGTTAAAACAATAAACCTGTTTTGAAAAAAAAAAAGAATAAACTGCCTATGTTACATAAAAAAAAAAAAAAACGATAAGCTGGTATATTGCAATAGGGAATGTGTGGCAAACTGAAAAACAGGTTCATAGTTACTAGGCAACTCATCCAAAGGAGGACATCCTCAGGACTGCAGCACCACAACCCCTTAAAATACAAATATGCAGCCCTTTGTAACCCCAAACACAGCAGCATATACATTAAAAACCCTTAGCTGGAGATGTAGTAATATAGCAAGCATGCACTGGTCTGTAAACAGTTATCTTCTTTGTTGGTTCATCTGTATCTCTTCAATATTTATATATTTGAAGCTGGTACTTTCGGGCCTTGTGATGGATAAAATGTTGCCCGTTAAAATTAATTTGAAAAAAAAAAAGAAGAAGAAGCACGGCTTGTACACACTGCACCTGAACAACATCTATGCCTAAGGACTGTTTTTATTTCCCCAGTAATGTGCTGTGCATTCAGTTTTGAGGGAGGTACTAGCAGATGTTACAGGAATTACTAAGAATATATCGATTTCTTTGACAGCTTTATTTTTAACACAAACAAGGTTTCCAATAATATTTTGGTGTATTGTATACTTCTGCTGCCAAACCCCTGCATGCTGTCTTCAGCAAACCTGACATAAAGCCGAGGTTTGACAGCTGTCAGTTATTAAACATGTTTTTCTTCTGTTCTTATTTACACACATTTATAGTCATGCTGGTATGCCAAATACTGAGCGCACTAGGACCTAAACGACTGACTGCTCACATAAATGGATTAGCTTTACAATACCAGCAAGGAAAAAATCAAGAGCAAGAAAACAGCAATGAATACTATCGGTAGGATATTAACTTAAAAACCCTGCATCATTAAACACAATAAATTGAAAGTTCAATCCCATAGCATAGCGGAACCCATGCAATTAAGATGAAACCCTGGTCAATTTCACAACATAAAATAGACCCCAGTTCAATGAGCATACTGCAATAAGGAAATCCACCAATGCACAGCAAATTCCACCAACCTCAGGGTAAAGACACCCTCTCATTCATTCAATTTAATCACAGTATTACTACAAAAATTGGAGATGAACAACCATTACATCTTGTTTTAGAGGGTGGTACTACTTGATTTTCCAGTCATCTCAAAGTCCAGCGCAGACAGCTAATAAATGGGATTGTGTGGAAAAAATGCACCCACCTGATTTTTTTTTTTTTATTTCCAAAAAAAAAGTTTTAAAAGGGGCTAGCGAGCCCCCCTGCGCCCATGCCTAAATCCGCCACTAGGAGATTAATGCTCTACCTGACTCACCTATATCACCAAAAAGCATACTGGGACCACAGGCAATAAGGAGGGGAGAGAGAGAGTGACAGTAAAGATGGCGCAGGAGAAACGCCTGAGACCGTGGTGGTGGCACACAAAACCCGGACTTCGCGTGTCCAGTTTTTAATGAAATTTATAACCGGACAATTTGTGGGAAAACTGGACAGTCCGGTCAAAAACCAGACAGCTGGCAACCCTAGTTGGTAACTGTACTCTTGAGGATTGCTAAGGTTTAACTGCAGTATTTCATAATCTCATGGGCAAAGTCAGGAATATGATTCATATAGGAGGGAAGCTTAAATGTGGTACATTACTGACTAGCTCCATAAGGAGAAATCACTAATATGTGATTCTGCTGTTATGTGATTATTTCTCAAGATTGCGGTAGCTCAGGGGTATCTCCGTTCCCTCAGATACAACTATTTTAGAGTTAGTATAAAGATAATTATTGGGGGTAGGAGACACAGTTTGTCATGCCAGAAGTGTGGGGGTGGGGTAAAGCTTCCTGCAACAAATGTATTTTGAACAATCTTATTAGTTTTGAATTTGGATCATTTTCAAAAATCATTTTTTGTGACTGTAATTCTAGTGCAGATCACATAAAAGTCATGTATTAGTTATAAAGCTCACATATATGACAAGATGTGCATGTTCAAATAAATTATACAGCACTGTATTTCTAATAAAGTGATTACTGGTGAGTAAACTTCTTGCATTTCACTTTAATCTGCAGTGCCTTTACTCTTGTCATCTCAAGCATGCAAAAATAAATGTACCTAAGGCATATGCAGAAGTCTGTTGCTACTTCTGCCTTTCTTGTGCATGTTTGGATAGTAACAGAGCAGCAATTAGGTTCATAGGTTCATACTAGGCTATCTGCCCTGGGGCAATTACAAGCCTAGCCCAATTTTGTTTGGCTTACGCCAACCCTTGATTTGAGTATGCTGTGCCCTTTTTAAGGTTTAGTTTACTGTGCCTCTGTCTAATAGTGACACGGAAGTAATCCCCGGGACAAACCTACGATCCCCCATCCACTCATCAAGATTCTTCTTGAAGAGATTCAGTGAGGTGCTCTGCCTAACATGAATTGGAATTCTATTCCAGAGCGAAGGGATCCTCTGGTTTATGAATCTGTCCCTCCAGCAAGTTCTATTTATTTCTGTGCTGAGGTTCAAGTCCCTCGAGCATGTGGCTCTAAGGGATTTAGATTTACTGAGGTGGAGCATGTCCATTAATTCTGGATTGGACATAGCTTTATATGTCAGGCATAGATCGCCTCAAAGTAGGCAGTATGCAACTGAGTAGAGCTGGAGTTTTTTTAACCAAGCAGCATATGGCATCTGCTTGAGTCCTTTGATCCTCTTGGTGAGGTACTTTTGGGGTCTTTCTAATTGCTGCAGGTGTCGGGTAAGGTACATACCAAAAGGGGCATTGTATTCTATGATGGGCCTGATGAGGGATGAATAAAGGGGCATGATTACCTCTTGATCTAGATGTGAATCCTTTCATGATGAGGTGGGCTATGTAGAAGGTCTTTCTAACCACTTTGGCAATGTGGTTGTCAAAGGAGAGATTGCTATCAACTTGGGTCCTCAGATCTCTAATTACTTTCTCTGTACTTAATGGGTTACCACCTATGTGGTAATTTGTGGGCACATTGTTTTTGCCAAAGGGTATGACTATACACTTTTTGGCATTTAGCTTTAGACCATGGCTCTGGCACCAGTTATCCGTCTCTGTGAAACCTTTTTGAAGGATGTTTGTGTCAGCTGGAGAGTCGATTATGGTGCCCAGTTTGCAGTCATCTGCGAACTTGGTGAGCTATAGTCCTCCCACGTTGGCCTGTACCTCGGAAAAGTATATACCGAACAAGAGCGGTCCCAGGACAGAACCTTGTGGGACACCACTTGTGACCGGTTTCGAGTCTGACATGGCTCCAGCAACTCTCACTCTGTGAGTTCTGTCTTTGAGCCAGTTTGCGACCCATCTTGTGACATAGGGGTTTATATTTAAGCTGGATAGCTTATCTATGAGGCCCAAGTGGGGTATTGTGTCAAATGCCTTTGCTAGGTCCAAATAGGCTGTGTGGACTACCTTCCCTTCATCTATGGCTTTGATGACTGTTTCAAAGAAGTTGACCAGGTTCAAAAGGCAGGATCTGCCCTTGATGAAGCCAAATTGGGTAGGATCTAGTGTCTGTAGGTCCCCAATGTCTTTGTTTATGAGCTCCATGATGATCCTCTCCATAGCCTTGCAGACTAGGCTAGTCAGGCTTATGGGGTGATAGTTTCCAGGGTCCGTAGAGGCTCCACCTTTGTGGAGTGGGACCACTGTTGCTGTACGCCATTCTGTGGGCACATATCCTGTTGTGAGGCTGAGATTGTACAGCTGTTTTATTTCAGGGATTAGTTCTTCTAGGAGTTCATGTAGGATGCAACCCGGGACGCTATCTGGTCCCATGGAAGCAGTGTTTTTTGCTTTGGAGAGGGCAGCCTTCACCTGAGCATCAGAAATGTTTGGGATGCTCTTTTGGGGGGGAAGGGGTGGAGAAGTTTGCACTGAACCTGTCTGCCAGGATATTGGCGATGTCTATGGGTTCAGTGTATTTTTTGTCATTTAGAATCAACTCAGAACAAGTCTGGAAGTTGCATCCCAGGTTCCTAACATAACTGAAAAAAGCCTTATGATTGTCTTTAGTGTCCTGTGCAATTTTTCTCTCGAAGCTGGCCTTGGAGGATTTTATGAGGGATCGTAATTTTTTGCTAGTACTGATCAGAGCTGCCTTCCCTATTAGGGATTTTGCTCTATCATGTAGTAGCTTCCTCCTTCTGTTGTACAGTTTATTTATGGCTGGAGTCCACCAGACTGGATGCCTGCCTTTGGATGATTGGGTCTTGGTTTTGTTTGGGATAGCATGATCCATGCATTCTTGGAGATGTCCGTAGAATGCGTTTATATAGGATTCTGCAGTTTGGGCCGTAGTTTCCACTGGCCCTGGGGCCTCGAAGGATTCCACTTCAGTTTTGAGAAGTGAGAAGTTCGCTTTTGAGAAGTTTTTCACTGTGGTTTTCTGGGTTGGGGGTGGGGTCGGGATGTGGATATCCAGTGAAATTAATTTATGGTCTGATCTTACCAATGAGGGATATACTTCTGGTATGGAGCATAGAGTACCCATGTTGGTAATGATCAGGTCTAGTATGTTATCCCCTCTTGTGGGAGTGGTGACTAATTGTTCCATAGCATTTGAGTTTATAATTTCCAGGAACCTTTGGGCTAAGGTGCTGGGGCTTGAGTAGTGCTCCCAGTCTATGTTTGGGTAGTTCAAGTCGCCCAGTATAATGGTGTTTGGAGAGATCTTCATGTTCTCCAATGTTTTCAGGAAAGCTGAGTGGGATTCCTGACTTTGAGAGGGTGGTCTGTAGGATGCTATAAACTGAAAAGCAGTCTTGCCCACTGTTAGTTGCACATGGATGATCTCCGATACTTTGTGCAATGCCACTAACCTGGAGGTGTGGATATCCTTGATAAATATGGAAACTCCCCCTCCTTTTGTGGTTCGGTCTGGGTTTTGGGGCCGAAAAGCATGATATGTGGTATAACCTGGTAGTGCTGGAGTGCTCTCTGGAGCCTTGAACCAGGTTTCTGTCACTGCACAGATATCAATGTTCTCCATACTGAGAAGTATGGATTAAAACAATTAACTTATTGCAATTAACTTATTGCAATGCTGCTTTTTCTTAAGACCACATGTTTGTCTTCTTAATTGGCCAGGTGTGGCAGTCAGTAGGTCAGCGAGACTGGCTGCATACTTAAATCTTACTATACTTGATCCTTTTGTCTGTTATTGATAGGGAATTAGATATTACAGTAATCATTCAGCATCTGGAAGAGAATTTGGAATTTTATTATCAGAGGAACAGTGGCTTCATGTCTGGACAGACATAAAATGATTCATTCTCTTTACATAAAATGGTTTGGGAACATTTGTAGTTTTTGGAGATAGTGCCTGGGAACAGCATAAACATGGCTTGCCAGAAGATACTTTTAAAACTCTCAGTTTATTTAGCATCAAAGAGACAGCTGTGTATACATCATCATTAATCTTTTTTGGCAATCCAGTGGCACCACTGGATAAAAAAAAAAAACAAAACAAAACAAAAAAAACAGCTAATATGTGTGATAAGTGAGTACATAACTAAGTAATTCAAGAGTTTCTTTTAATTGTTATTCTTAGGTAAACTAATATTTTGGCATCATGCTCCTTGTGACAAGTTAGGAATGGTAAAAAACAAAGATTGGAATATTAGAGCTATATCTCAGATAATGTGCAGTGATGTCCTGCATGACTATAATTATTTATTTTTTATTATTTACAGACTTTGAACATCATATACAAATGAAATTTGATCCTCTCCTAGTGATTCAGTCTCCCAGAACTAGTGTCTGCTGATTTCCAAAGTAGTGTAGAAGAGAAGCTATTGATAAGGGAAAGCTTGGGTATTATTAAGAAGCATTTATATCTAAGAGAGTGAGAGAATAATAGAGTTACTGTCATAAAGAAAGATGTGATTTGCATGTCTACTGATCTGCAAGCTAAGAATCAATTGATTAAAATAAAGTGGTAGCCATTGCTTAAAATTAAAAAGTGGCCTCAAGAGTATTAAACCTGTTGTTCCAGTACTGGATGCAAACCAGTGTTTTTGGCAGACAATATGAACAAAGATCCAGGTTATGTTGTGTTGTGCACATTTAATATGTCATTTGGAATATACAGACTCCTCTGGCTGTCTCAGTGTTGAGTTAGATATGAGGAGAATGACAAAAGATTGATAAAGCTGAAGATTAAAGCAGCATACTTTCATGTTAAGAGCAACTTTAAAATCAGAGTGATGTCTGCAATAAATGGACCGTATCTATAACTGACAGTTGATAAAATCTGAACAACTGTGCAAATGCCAAGGCAAGAGGATAAAGGAGAACTTTAGAAACTTTTATGAATGATGTATTATCTTACAACGTTGTTAAATCAAGTTGTAGCCCTGGACAGGAAAACAGTTTTAAAACATTTAAAAAACTAGCTAGAAATTATCCAGATTTACAGTACTATGACGTGAATGATTCAGTTGTGTTGCAAGTAGATGCCAGCTAAATGCAATTGGAATTGTTATCTTACAATGGAAAAGGCAGATTGCCTTTGGGTCTAAAACATTTATAGATGCACAAAACAGATATGATTGCTTATTAAAAGAACTGCTAGCAATAGTGTAACAATGTGAGAAATTCCAAGAATATAGTCACAGTAAAGAAGTTTGGGGAGAAGCAGACCACAAAACCTTCCAAAATGTATTCAAAATCTTTGTATGATGCAGCTTTGCAATTGCAGAGAATGTTACTCAATTTACAAAACTCTGATCTGAAGCTGATAGACCAGGTAAGGGGCTTGTTTTTACCAGGCTGAGGAGTGGTGATTCATCACTGTGACATAGTAGAAATTCCCTGAGGCTCTAAAGCAGAATATGTTTTTTTTTTTTTTTTTTTTTTTTTTTACATTTATTTAATTGAATTGCACTTCTTAACACTTATAGTTGTGCTATACAGCTAATCTACTACATTTTGCACTGTTATAAAGCTTTTTTTACTGTTTCACTGCATTTTCTACTGTTTTCTACTGTTTTAACTGTATTTTCATTACTAGATAGAGTTTCATTACTGTAATTGCATTTTTATTGAATTACTTAACTGTAAACTGCTTTTTTATACTGAGAGTTGTATTTTCTATTTGTGAGTGCTGTGCTTTTCTGTGCATTTTTTGTGAGGTTTCTGTGTTCTAGTCAGGTAGCATAATCTGGATAGAGGCTTGCTGTATCCAGGCCTGGTTGTTTTGCTTATTGCATTTCCTGTTTTTCTCACAGCCATCCTATGCTGGTAGGGGCTTGTCTTCTTTGTTAGTGAGAGTAACAGGGCTGCCTGACCTTCTCTAGCATGAGTGATTGGTTAAAAGTGCAGGGGCTAGCAGGACTGAGTAGTAATTTAAGCTTCTAGATTCTTCCATCTTTTCTGGTATTTAAACCCTGCATCTGCAGGGGGCTGTGCTTGTTTTTGCCAGGCTGAGGAGTGGTGATTCATCACTATGACATAGCAGAAATTCCCTAAGGCTCCAAGAGCAGAATAATTTTTTTTTTACATTTATTTCATTGACTTGCACTTCTTAACGCTTATAGTTGTGCTATACAGCTAATCTACTACTTTTTGCACTGTTATAAAGCTTTTATTACTGTTTCACTGCATTTTTGTACTGTTTTATACTGTTTAAGTGTATTTTCATTGCTAGATAGTGTTTCATTACTGTAATTACATTTTTATTGAATTACTTAAATGTAAACTGCTTTTTCATACCTAGAGTTGTAGTTTCTGTTTGTGAGTGCTTTTTCTGTACTTTTCTGTGCATTTGCTGTGAAGTTTCTGTGTTCTAGTCAGGTAGCATAGTCTGGATGGAGCCTGCTGTATCTAGGCCTATTTGTTTTGCTTGCTGAGGTTCCTGTTTTTCCTGTCCGCCATCTTATGCTGGTAGAGGCTTGTTTTCTCTGTTAATGAGAGTAACAGGGCTGCCTCATCTTCTCTAGCACAAGTGATGGGTTGAAAGTGAAGGGGCTAGCAGGACTGGGTAGTAATTTGAGCTTCTAGATTCTTCTATCTTTTCTGGTATCTATTTGCAGAGTGTTGCTCTTGTTTGCTCTTCGCGCACTGCCACTGTGCTGTTTTAACACATTGCGAGGTATTTCAGTTGCATTTTTTTCCCTTACCAACACTCCTGTTTAACTGACACCCTGCTTTGCAACTACTGTGTTGATTTTATCCAGCCCTACTCAGAACTATAGGCACTCTATTCTGATAATCCCACTCTGCCATCCTTGACCTTTCTTCCACAGATTCTGACAACCATGGACAGACAATTTCTTGTGGTTTTTCCTGCTAGTCTGGTTGATATGGGCAGCCTCAGACAGTGTAGCAACTGCCTCATGTACATGGACAACCCTCTTCTTCTACCACCTAAGAACACAATATGTGAGAGATGCAATTACATTAAGAACCTAGAATCCTTGCTGTCTCAATCACAAGCCAGTACATCTGGCACTGAGAAGGCTGTCTGCACAAACACCACAAACACCACACCTCTAAAACTACCCACGCCTTTACAGTACATTCCTACATAGTGCAGGTTCTCAACAAAAACATACCTAAACAAAGGAGACTGCCAAGGCAAAAGCACACATGCACATCACAACTCACTGCACCAAGCACCACACATAGTACATGTGCCTGTATCTCACAATCTCTAAGGCCCAGCTACAAACCCAGCATACTAATCACAGGAGACTCTATCGTGAGACACATAGATGTGTCCCTCACCAGGCTAGACAAGGGGAAAGTCACAGTAAGTTGCTTGTCAGGTGCTAGAATCTGCCATATCACTCACACACTCAAATCTCTCAACAACAGGTACTGTTAGGACTCTGTCATAGTCCATGTTGGTGTGAATGACTCGAGATGTACCTCTCTGGACTATATGAAGAGAGACATGATTGAGCTCATTGAATATGTGTGCCAGCCATGTATGTCCTTAGCCTTAAGCAGCATCCTACCATTACCCCGAATGATGCCTCAACACAAACAGAAAAAGATTGACTTTAACAATTGGCTTAGTTTCTGTTGTCATTCCAAGGGGATCCAGTACCTGACAGCCTGGTATGACATGATTGACAGACCATGATGCTTTGCCAGAGATGGCCTTCATCTGTTTCCCTTGTGCTTCAGGATTCTGGCAAAGGCCCTTGCCTCCCCCATAGTGCTTTTTTAGGCAAAGTCATGAGGACAAAATTACCAATGTAAAAAATTCTTCTAAACAAAATTTAAAGGTCATGCTGCTAAACGCTAGGAGTCTTAACATGAAACTGCACTCATTGCAAGCATTCCTCACCCTGGAAGATACTGATATTTGTGTAGTCACTGAAACCTGGTTTAAAGCTGTGGAGAGCACCCCACACTTACCTGTTCTACCATACTTTCAGACTCCAAACACAGGGCTACAAAGCCAAAGGTGGTGGAGTTTCAATACTTATCAAAGACGTACACACCTCCAGGCTGGTCAAAGAGTATGATGCACAGGAGACACTTCAGGTGCAGTTAACTGTTGACAAAACACCTATTCAAATCATAGGTAGCTACAGACCCCCAACCATGACTCAGGAGGCCCACTCCACCTATCTGGACTTACTTGAATCCATCAAGATAGAACCCTCTACTCTTACCCTGGGCAATTTTAACTACCCAACCATAGAGTGGAAGACCTATTCTAGCTCAAACATGAATGCCCAGAGATTCCTCAACTTCGTCAATACCAAAGCATTGGATCAGCTGGACAACACCCCACAATAGGTGAAAGTATCCTGGACCTGGTACTAATCAACATGAGTAGCCACTGTAGCATCCCTACAGTGTCATTCTCCTTGGTAAGATCCGACCATAAAGCAATCACTTTCAAAGTCACCATCTCCCCTGACCCCCCCCCCCCTCCTTGCCAGGGTCGAACAAAAAAACTTTTCCAAAGCTGACTACAACCTCCTTAGAGCAGGTATAAGCAGCTTCACAGCCACCATCCCTTCCGTTGGAGCAAACACTAATATCCAAGTCTACACCAGAAATCTATATAAGCACCTATATAGCTGCATGGATTCAGCAATACCTGCCAGGACCATCTTCCTCAAGGAAGAGTAAACTTGTCTAGTGGACAGCTGTAATAAACAGACTCTATAATAAAAGGAAAAAAATTGCTGTCTAGGACCAAGAAGGAGCAGGTGCCAAGTTGGAAACAACGCTCCTTTGTCTGAACAAGCAAATAAGGTCACTGATGAAATCCTCTAAAGCTAACTTTAAGTCCAAATTGGCCACATCCACTAAAGACAATCACAAGGCATTCTTCGCATACGTCCACAATCTCAAAGGTAACTCCCAAATCTGCTCTGAATTGGTAGCCAAGAATACCATATATACAAATGCCATAGATATAGTCAACCTGCTGGCAGACAAGTTCAGTGAAAACTTCACCCCCCCATCCCCCCATCAGTGAACCAGGACATCCCTAGCACCTGCCCCCCCCCTTCATCACCAGGGAGTAGGTCATCAATGCCCTCTCAAAGGCAAAAAATACAGCCTCCATGGGACCTGACAACATCCCTGGCTGTATCCTACATGACAGGCAAGAATTCTCAGCACTAGGCACCCTATTCAACCAAAGCCTGTGCACCAGCTTCATCCCAGCAGAATGGAGGACAGCCATTGTCATCCCTCTAAACAAAGGTGGAGTGTCCACCGACCCAGGCAATTATAGGCCCATCAGCCTAACTAGCCTGATCTGCAAGGCCATGGAGCGCATTATCATGGACCTTATAAACAAGGACATTGGCAACCTCCAAACACTTGATTCCACACAGTTTGGTTTTGTCCATGGGAGATCATGCCTGTTAAACTTGGTCACCTTCTTTGAAACAGTCACCAAAACCATGGATGAGGGGAAGACAGCACACACTCCCTACCTTAACCTAGCCAAAGCCTTCAATACTATTCCCCACTTGGGTATAACAGATAAACTCTCTCAGCTAGGTATCAACCTGTATGTTACCAGATGGATGGCTAACTGGCTCACTGATAGACCCCACTCAGCCAAAACAGGGGAAGCCACCTCTAGTAGTAGACCTGTAACAAGTGGCGTACCCTAAGGATCAGTCTTGAGGCCTCTACTGTTTGGGATATAATTTTCTGATGTGCAAGCCAAAATCAGTGGTCTGTGGCTGACCAAGTTTGCAGATGACTGCAAGCTGGGCACTGTCATAGATTTCCCTACTGATGTGAACATCCTCCAAGAGGGCCTTACCCAAACTAATGACTGGTACCAGAAGCATTGCCTCAAACTGAATGCAAAGAAATGAATGCATCATTATCCCCTTTGGGGAAAATGGTATCCCCACTAATTATCACATTAATAACAATAACAATGCACTAAGCATGCAATCAGTTGTAAGGGACTTGGCCACCCAGGTTGATAGCAACCTGACTTTTGACTGCCATGTTGCCTCCATTGTAAGGAAGGCTTTCTACATGGCCCACCTCATAAGTAAGGGTATTTCATCCAGGAACAAGGAGGTCATACCATCCCTGTACTCCTCCCTTGTTAGACCCATTATCAAGTACACAGCCACCTTCAGCATGTACCTTGCCAAGCACATGCATCAGCTGGAGAGACCACAGAGTTTCCTGACCAGGAAAATCCAGGGTCTCAAACACCTATCCTATAGAAATAGGTTAAAAGCCCTGTCCCTCTACTCAGTCTCATACAGCCTGCTCAGAGGGGACCTGTGTCTGGTATACAAGGCTGTCTCAGACTCAGCCTTGATGAAGTTGCTGCATATCTGTAAGCCAAACTACACCCAGGCAACCTGCATACAAGGCATCAACCTGGTCTGTGACATAAATAGAACTTTTTGGCAGGATAGATTTGTGTCCCAACAACTCCCCCATCTGTGAGATAGACTCCCTCTCCATGTTAAGCAGCGTACCTCTCTAACCCTCTTTAAGAGGAACCTGGATGGGAAACAGAAAATATACCCCTGGGATCCCACTTGTGTCCCTGCTGGACAGGGAAAACAGGTGCTGACTTCATGGGAACATGGGTGAAATTCTTGGCTAGGCTTATAAGGGGCTCTGTGCCAATAGCCTAGCATCATCCTATGAACCTATGAACCTATGAGATATGTGAAGCAGAACTGCATGATAAGTTGGAGGCTCTTTGAGTAATTATACTGTCAAATGAGTGGATGGAGAAACAGGCAGCATGAAAAATTCAAAATATAAAGTATATTTATTTAACCATTTTAAAAGTAATAAAAAAATAACCAGGATTAAGAACTTTTGTCTCTCTCGGTAGACTTCATCAGAATGACAAGTATACAGTTTCCCCTCCCTTTATATCTTCACCGAATTAATTAGTGGGAACTTGAAAACAAAAATAGTTATTAACATTTTAAAGGAACACACACACTATTTAAACTTTATGCTTCCCTAGAATTACAAAAGAGCTTCAAATATGACTCGTGATTTATAAAGTGTTAGAATTCCTCTAAAAACATACTATAAAAATACATTGCAATGTTTTAAACAGTAATTAAAATGAAAATGTGAAAATATAAATAAATATAAGTAAAAAATAAAAAGACTAGCTCAGAATTCTACTTTCTTAAAATTACTTAAGAAGAAAAATTCCAGGGCAATGCATGATCTTAACATTCCAAAAGCATTATTAAAAGACATACACACATATAACAATACTTCTACTAAAATAATTCAAAACCAAATTCATATTTTCAGGGCTGTAGGCATCAGTGCTGGTTGCAAAGCAGTGCTGTCATTCAGGCCATGGTTGGGGGGGGGGGTGTTGCAAACCCCATTTATCCTAAGTTGACAGATTAATTCTTTATATTCAAGGACATTTTCCTAATTGCCGTCCCCCAGGTTTCTTTCAACAATTTTAATAATTCCAAATAAAAATCTGTTGCTATTACTAAAGTTTCTGAGTTTCTAGCCAGGGCGTTGTTAACATTCTTTTTGCTAATGCCATAGTTATGCTCATAAATCCTTTTTCTCAATGCCCTCTCTGTTTTACCTATATAGAACCCATCACACCCAGAGCAGTTAGCTATATAAATAATACCTGTTGTGCCACGATTTCCATTCTTAAAACTGACTATGGACTTTAAGTCATTATTTAAAATCATGCTTTCCCTTTCAAAAATCCAGGGACACTGTTTACAAACTCCACATTTTTTGTACCTCCTGTGGGCTTTCCATCCTTCATATACTTATAGGTTCATAGGTTCATAGGTTCATAGGTTCATACTAGGCTATCTGCCCTAGGGCATTTATAAGCCTAGGCAGAGTTGTGTGGCTTTCACCACCCCTTAGGTTGAAGATTACTATACCCATTAGTTTGCCGTGCCTCTGTCCAGCAGTGATACAGAGATGATCCCCGGGGTAAACCTATGATCTCCCATCCACTGGTCAAGATTCCTCTTGAACAGAGCCAGCGAGGTGCTCTATCTCACATGGACCGGGATTCTGTTCCACAGCATAGGGAGTCTCTGGGTGATGAATCTGTCCCTCCAGCACGTCCTGTTTATATCCGTGTTGAGGTTTAAGTCTCTTGCTCTTGTGGCTCTGGTGTATTTGGATTTTTTGAGGTGGAGCATGTCCATTAATTCCGGGTTGGACATGGCCTTGTATGTCAGGCACAGGTCACCTCTGAGCAGACGGTATGCGACTGAATAGAGCTGGAGTTTCTTCAGTCGGGCAGCATATGGCATATTTTTGAGCCTTTATCCTTTTGGTGAGGAACTTTTGGGGTCTTTCCAATTGCTGCAGGTGTCGGGTAAGATACATTCCGAATGGGGCATTGTACTCTATCATTGGTCTGATAAGTGAAGAGTACAGGGGAACAATGACCTCCCTTGATCTGGATGTGATTCCCTTCATAATCAAGTGGGCAATGTAGAAGGTCCTCCTAACCACTTTGGCAATGTGAGTGTCAAAAGAAAGGTTACTGTCAACTTGGGCCCCCAGGTCCCTGATAACCTCTTCTGTGCTTAATGGATTGCCACCTATGTGGTAACTTGGGGTTACCTTGTTTTTACCAAAGGGTATGACTACACATTTTTTGGCGTTTAGCTTAAGGCCATGGCTCTGGCACCAGTTATCTGTTTCTATGAGACCTCTCTGAAGGATATCTGTGTCTGATGGATTTTCAACTATGGCGCCCAGTTTGCAGTCATCTGCAAACTTTGTCAGCCACAATCCTCCTATGTTTGCCTGCACTTCTGAAAAGTAGATGCCGAACAAGAGGGGCCCAGGACTGAGCCCTGTGGGACACCGCTTGTGACCGGCTTGGAGTCTGACATGGCACCAGCAACTCTAACCCTGTGGGTTCTGTTCTTGAGCCAGTTTGCAACCCATCTTGTGACATATGGGTTTACATTTAAGCTGGTGAGCTTTTCTATGATACCCGAGTGGGGTATTCTGTCGAAAGCTTTTGCAAGGTCAAGGTAGGCTGTGTGAACTGCCTTACCCTCATCAATGGCCTTGGTGACTGTTTCAAAAAAGTCGACCAAGTTCAAGAGGCATGATCTGCCCTTGACAAAGCCGAATTGGGTAGGATCCTATGTCTGTAGGTCCCCTATGTCTTTATTTATGAGTTCCATTATGATCCTCTCCATAGCTTTGCAGACCAGGCTTGTTAAGCTTATGGAGCGGTAATTACCAGTGTCTGTAGAAGCACCACCTTTGTGGAGTGGGACCACAGTTGCCGTACGCCACTCTTTGGGTATGTATCCTGTGGTAAGGCTAAGATTAAACAGCAGCCTTATGTGTGGGTTTAGTTCCTCATTGAGTTCGTGTAGCACACAGCCGGGGACACCATCCGGTCCCATTGATGCTGTGTTTTTAGCTTTAGAGAGAGCAGCTCTCACCTGGGCATTTGAGATGATTGGGAGGCTACACTCTGCTGGGATAGATATTTCTCCTTTTGGGGGGGAGGGAGGGGAGAAATTTTCACTGAACCTGTCTGCCAGTATGTTTGCAATGTCTGTGGGTTCAGTGATTTTTGTATCATTTTGGACTAATTCTGAGCATATCTGGGAGTTTCCACCCAGATTTCTAACATAGCTAAAGAAGGCCTTATGATTGTCTTTTGAGTCCTTGGCGATTTTTCTCTCAAAGTTGGCCTTGGATGATTTTATGAGTGATCGTAGTTTTTACTAGTATTGATCAGAGATGTCTTCCCTTTTAGGGATTTTGCTCTATCTTGTAGTAGCTTTCTCCTCTTGTTGTAAAGTTTGTTTATGGCTGGGGTCCACCAGATCGGGCGCTTGCCTTTGGTGGAAAGGGTCTTGATTTTATTTGGGATTGCTTGATCCATGCAATCCTGGAGGTGCTCGTAGAAAGCATTTGTAAGGGATTCAGCAGCGTGGGTTGTGGTTTCCATTGGCTCAGGGGCCTTGAAGGATACCACACCAGTCTTAAGAAGTGTGAAGTTGGCTTTTGAGAAGTTCTTCACTGTGGTCTTTTTGTTGGGGGTGGGGGCGGGATGTGGATCTCCAGTGAGATTAGTTTATGGTCTGATCTCACCAATGAGGGATATACTTCGGTGTGGAGCATTTTGTCCCCATGTTTGTAATGATCAGGTCTAGTATATTTTCACCTCTTGTGGGAATGGTGACAAGTTGTTCCATAGCATTTGAGTTTATGAACTCCAGGAACCTTTGGGCTAGGGTATTGGGGCTTGAGTAATGTTCCCAGTCTATGTTTGGGTAGTTGAAGTCACCCAATATGATGGTGTTTGGAGAGACATTTATACTCTCCAGTGTCTTCAGGAAGGCTGTGTGGGGTTCCTGAGTTTGAGAGGGTGGCCTGTAACATGCTACAAACTGTAGAGCAGTTAGCCTATGGTTAATTGCACTTGAATGGTCTCTGATGCTTCGTGAGTTGCCACCAGCCTGGAGGTGTGGGTATCCTTGATGAATATGGATACACCCCCTCCTTTTGTGGTACGGTCCGGGTTTTGGGGCGGAGCATGATATGAGGTAAAACCTGATAGTGCCGGGGTGCTCTCAGGAGCCTTGAACCAGGTTTCAGTCACAGCACAGACATCGATGTTCTCCATACTGAGGAGGGCTTCGAGGGCGTGCATCTTGAGATTTAGACTTCTGGCATTGAGCAGCATTACCCTTAGTTTTTTTCCATTATTGTTTTCTAGGGCGGTGGGTTTAGAATTTGCGCCTTGTCTAAAAAAGGCACTATGGGGGTGGCAAGAGCCTTTGCCAATATCCGGAAACCCAGGGGTGACAGGTGCAAGCCGTCCCTTGCAAAGCAGCATGGCTTGTCAAGCATGTCATTCCAGGCAGACAGACATTGTATCCCCTTAGAATGACACCAGAAATTAAGCCAATTATTAAAACTGATCATTTTGCCTCTGTATTGTGGCATAATTCTTGTTGAAGGTAGGATACTGCTCAGGGTCAGGGTCATACCAGCCTGGGCTACATAATCTGAGAGCTCCTTTATGTCTCTTTTCATGTAGGCCAGGGAGGTACGTCTCAGGTCATTCACACCGGCATGGACAATGACTGAGTCATACTTGTACTTGCTGTGGAGTGACCTGAGTGCTTGTGTTATGTGGCGGATTCTAGCACCTGACAGGCAGCTTACTGTGACCCTCTCCTTGTTCAGTCTGGTGAGTGGGATGTCAGTGTGTCTGACTATGGAATCACCTATGACAAGTGTGTCTGGCATTGTGTTTGGCCTTAAGGGCTGTGACTGATTTGCACACTGACTTTGTGATCTATGTGTTGCTTGTGTTATGTCATGAGGTGGCAGTTGTTTGGGTGTCTGCTTTGGAAGCCTCTGCTGTTTTGGTAGATTTTTGATCAGTGCCTCCGAGTATGTCTTTGTGTGTTTATGTGTTTGATTTGTAGTTGTGATAGTTCTATGTGAGACTGGGTTTATGGTGTGTGTGGTTACCTTCTCCTCCTGTCTGGTTTTGCCAGTCCTGAGTTGAGAGAGCTCAACCTCCAGTTTGGCTATATAGTTGCATCTCTCGCATGTATTTGTGTTTTGTGGGAGGAGGAGAGGGTTGTCTGTGTACATGAGGCAATTGTAACATTGCCTCAATATTCCCAGATTCACCAGCTGAGCAGGAGAGGACGCTAGCAACTGACCCTTTGACATGCTAGAAGAAATGAAAAAGTTTGCTGTGTAACTGAGTCAGAAAGGACCTATAGGGAAGTGGGTACTCAAGGGGGTTTTAAGCTAGTGAAGTACTTTGTATAATATAGAAGTGCTTTACCTGACTAAAAATGCTTTAGGAACAAGTGCTGAGCTTTACAGATAGAGAATAGACTGTTTAGATTACAAGTAGAGCAGTTCTAAGTGAAAAATGAAGAGCAGACTTTACGGAGCCAGAAATAGTTTAACCTTGTTTAACCGGCGCTGCCCGATGGTGCTCTAGTGGCAACTCCGCGCTAAATGCAGAAAAGGCAATAAGTCAGTAGTACAGGCTAGCACACTTTAGTGGGCAGCCAAACAATTAAATTAAACAGCAAACAAACACTTTTCGACTTGAATTAGACTAATTTTGACTAAAATGTACTTTTTAAGTGCAGATAATAAAAAATGCAGTTCATGTAGTTTCTTAAAATTAAACAAAATTGTATGAATAAAAACTCGTTCATTACTTATCACTTTACCTAGTTCATCCTTCAAGAATTTCCAATATGTTTTTATAATGCTCTTAACATTACCTGACAAGTCATTGTAAGCCACAACATAAGTGCTATTGAAATGTGTGTTATTGCATCCCAAGGAGTGTGTGGGTTCATTCTTAATCAAATTCCCACCTTCTCTTAATAGGGGTTTACATTTTGTACCCCACGATTTTAAGAAATTACTTAAAGGAAATAAGTATATGAAGGATGGAAAGTCCACAACTGGCACAAAAAAGTGCGGAGCTTGAAAACAATGTCCCTGTATTTTTGAAGGGAAAAGCATGATTTTAAATAATGACTTAAATTCCAAAGTCAGTTTTAAGAATGGAAATTGTGGCACGACAGGTATTATTTATATGGCTAAATGCTCTGTGTATGATGGGTTCTATACAAGCAAATTAGAGAGGGTATTAAAAAAAAGATTTACAAGCTATGACATTAGCACAAAGAATGTTAACAACGCCCTGGCTAGAAACTCAGAAACTTTAGTAATAGTAACAGATTTTCCTTTGGAATTATTGAAATTGTTGAAAGGAACCTGGGGGGGGGGGGGTATTGGGAAAATTTCCTTGAATATAAAGAAGTAATCTGCCAACTTAGGTTAAATGTGGTCCCCCCCCCCCCCCAGTCTGAATGACAGCACTGCTTTGCAACCAGCACTGAAGCTTAGAGCCAGAATATATTAATGTTTTTAATTATTTTAATGGAAGCATTTTTATGTGTGTGCACATCCTTTAACAATACTTTTGAAATTTTGAGATCATGCATAACTCTGGATGTTTTGCTTCTTAAGTAATTTTAAGAAAGCTGAATTGTGAGATTGTGAGATTTTTTATTTTTATTTATATTCATCTACATTTTCACATTTTCATTTTTGTTACTATGTTTAAAACTTTGGAATGTTTTTAAAGGTTGTTTAAAAGAATTTTAACACATTATAAGTCACATAAGTCATATCTGAAGCTCGTTTGTAATTCTAGGGAAAAATGGAGTTTAAATAGTGCATGTGTTCCTTTAAAATGTTAATGACTAATTTTGTTTTTATGTTCCCACTAATTAATTCAGTGGCAATATAAAGGGTGGGAAAACTGTATACTTGTCATTCTGGTGAAGTCTCCCAAGACAGACAAAAGCACTTAATCCTGGTTATTCATTTTTTTATTTCTAAATAGTTAAATAAATATACTTTATATTTTGAACTTTTCATGCTGACTGTTCCTTCATCCACTCATTTAAAGTTTTTAGGTTACCAGTTTTGAGTGGAATATCCTATTGTAAAGGTTATACAGTCACCAATGACAGAATAAAAATTACAAGAATTCAGAGATGTACGGATCCTAGTTTAGAGATGCAACTATTGCAAGCTGTTACAATGAAAGTCTGACCTAAGCTAAAATAAATCACCAGTAAGTAAAGGTATTCAGCCTTACTCTTCTTTCAAGTAGGAAATTAGTTTTGTTCAAGACTGGGTATTTAAATAGAACTAAACAATAGCTTTTAACCAGTGAAGAAAATGAATGTTTCTGTGGCTATGTGAGTCACATCTGGGAACAGTAAAGTAAAAAAAGAGCAATCGATATAATGCTTTGGTCATGAATATCAATGTGTAGCAAGAAGTACAGAGCTGTATGAAATCCAATTAATACTTTAATAACAATCCTAAAGAAGAGATGTTAACACATCCAATTCCAGATCATATGTATAGCAGAGTGGATACAGATTTGTTTCAGATCAGAAAAGTCATACATCTTATGTGTGGATTATTAGTCAGTTCCGTTAAATAATTAAATGGGCAGCCATAACTAGTATAAGAGTGAGTGTCTATTCAATTTATACTGTTTAAACAGCACGTGACCTGTTATTGTCATATCTGACAATAACGTGCAGTACACTAGCCAGCAATTCAGAAGATTTATGCATGAATGAGAATATCCACAAGTAATGTCCATTCCATATTACCGACACTCCAACAGACAACTGGAGAGAGAACTATAACTATACTAAATATAATATAATGAGAAAAAAAACTGTAGTAAAAGCTAAGAGGAGTGTCATCTTACAATTTTGAAATACAGTAAAAACTGACTGCAACAACTCAAGTCTCTTACCAAGGCAAAGACTGATGGAAAGAAGGGTGAAATGCAGATTGTTTATCTCAGCTACATTGCAGATACCTGAAATCAGCAGAAACTAAAAGAAATACAGGACAGAAATGAACAGATACAGACATGCTTCCATGGTAGAAACTGCAGAAGACTATCAGACTTGCAGGCTGTAAATATGTACCCAAAAGCCATGTGAAAGTTAGCAGACTGGAGATGAAGTAGTAAGCAAAGTAGTCAAGTTAACATGTTATGTAATCTAAAATAAGATGGTAAGCTGTGTCAAAGAACTCGCATTTATACAAAATAAAACTATTTAAACTGAAGTTTCAGAGAGATGTGCAAACACTAGTGTGACAACCTGTCCTGAACTGATAGTCCTGATAGTCAACAGCTGTAAAGACAAACCCCAGGATTCAATAAAATCTGTGTTGGCTCAGTGTAGAGCCTACACAGGATGCACCCATGTACATGGCCACAGTTCCTCCCTGTTAGTGCACCATGCATATTAAGGGACAGCATAGTAACAGGGATATTGAATCCATGTAGGCAGAAGTGTAGAGGCTGGTCAGATGTTATGGTGAAGCTCCCTGTAATGTTCCCTGCTGTTGTTGAAATGTGCTGCAAATTAACAGTTCATGTTTTTAATTTCTAATTTTTTTTTTAACTTGTTTTTCTTATATTTTTTTTTAATGTCCGTTTGCATGACACGGTGCATGCCAATGCCAAGCTGTGCTTGCACATAGACAGCTGACACCTGCCAGACATCTAAATAGAAACTGGACGAAATTAATTATCATATATTTTTTTTAGTTTTTTTTTAATGTCCATTTGTGCGGTGCGGTACGGAGTGCAGCAATGCCAAGCCACGCTTACGCATAGACAGCGAACACCTGCCAGACATCTAAAAATAGAAACCAGATGTAATTCATTATTTATTTCTGCTTATTTTTAAGCCCATTTGCGTGGTGTGCTGTGGTAGCTTAGTAGTATATGTGAAGGTATACTTGTTTATATTCTAACTAAATGGGTAGAGTGATGGCCTAAAGCTTCATAGGTCCTGGGTTCAAGTCCCTAGCAGGCATGCCATTTGTTTAATGTAATCTAAATTTTTGTTTAATTTAAAAATATAACTTTTACATTTAGAAGAGCTGTGTGGTGCTAAGCACTACTTAAACATGATTAATGACTACTATTGTTTGCCCATTGATAAGCTTCACTAAAACCTTGGTTGTGAGAGTTTTCATGATGCTCAGTTCTGCTTAACTGGTTTGTGCAACGCTAAGCAATGCATTGCTTTTTTGAATGTTGCTGAATGACGTGTAAGGGTGGGAAAACAGCCTATATTAAGGGCAATAGGCAGGAATTCTGCAACACATGTCAGAGTCTTTGTAACTGTCAGTATGCCAGGTGGTGTTGGAGAGGTTGCACACTTTTAGGCACAGAGATGGGGTATGCAGGAGTCCAGAGTTTGTTGGGCTCCTGATACACAATTATGAACCTAGGCTGCTACAGGGTGATTACCAGGGCTCAGAGTGTAAGGCTGAGGCCTGGTATCGGTTGGCCAAGGACCTTACCAGTGCTACTGGTATCCTCCACACTGGTGAGCAGAGTTGCCACCACTATGATGACCTGAAGCTTAGAAAGAGGGGAACTTTGGACACCTGGGTCCAAGAGGCTAGGGCTGGGCATGCCCCAGACATATGTAAGTATTTCTCTCACTATTTTACTAAGATGCAAGCTGAATCTGTGCAAAACTGGTATGCATAATGGTGTGCTTCTCTCCCAACAGCTGCAGCTGAGAGGGCTCGCAACATTCAGTCCCATGCCAGGTGCCTGGCCAGGTTGCACCGTGAGTGTGGTAAGTATGGCTATATTATGCTAACTGTAGTGCAATAAACAATAAAGAATAAAAACTATACTGCAATAAAGAATAAGCAATAAAAACTGTAGTGCAATAAATGGGCAATTAGAAGTGTAGTGCAATAAATGAACAATATCAACTATATTACAATAAACACTAAACAATACCAATATCAGTAAGCAAAAAGGTGTAAAGCAGGAATGTGGTGTCATAACATAACTGCACTAGAGCTGTATGCATTTGTGTGTATGGTAAGATTGATGCAGTCAAGTGTAAAATTGTAATAGCTGTAGCATACACAGGTAATAGCTTGAAAAATATATTGCTCAAGTCATAGTATGGTTCAAGGCTGTTTCCAGGCCAGTGTCAGTCACATAATCCTCTCTTTTCCTCCTACTCCAGGAACAAAATGTATATGGGTGAGGTAGACCACTTTATGGGCAGATATTGTGTGTAGACTTCACAGATAATTAACACCAATACCAAAAAAATGTTAAGCAGTGTTGGGTTTTCCTAAATAAATCTATCTTAAAGGGGCACTATCTCAGATTATTTGCTAGAGGGGTTTGTTTACATTTTAGTACTCTGTAAGTCACATGTTCACCTTGAGGCAAGGTTTTCACAGAGCCTTTTTAGCATACTGCAGGTCAGATTACACAAACTCTCAGTGGGGGTTGTTAGAGGAAGTGCTTAGAACTTACAGTTGCAGTTTGTCCTTTTTTGTTTTCCTCCCCCCACTCATGAGTAATTAGATTTGCTGAATGGCTAGATTTTACTCAGCTAGAGATGCTATCTTGTCACAGACAGACCTGGAGCCTCTTTAGCAATGAAGTGATAGCTACTTTACTATGTACTTGTTTTTGCAAAACTGTGTCTAATAATTATTCAAGCCTAGGCAATAGTATTTTTCATGTTGCTACAAATATTTTCCATCCACTGGCAAGTATTTTTCATATGGTCTGTTATTAGTGTTTGTGTCTGTGTGTATGTGTTTTGATGTAGGTACACTTTTATAATCATTCAGGTTTTCCCTCATTTTACAGCACAGCATTGCTTTGGACTGTTGTGCCTTGCAAAGAAACATGTTGAGTAACAAATGTCCAAATAGTCTAAAAGAATAAAATAGTTTGCATCTTTTCTCTAAAAATGTCATGCAGTCTTGAAACTGAATCTAATCAGTGTTCTAAAAATATTTTCTCATTAGCTGATGGTATGTTGTCCTTCAGAAACCACACCATAACTATTTGTCTAATAGTGATTCCATCCTACTGGATTTTTTTTCTCATTTTTTTCTATCATTCATTGTGCTAAAATGTTTTCAACTTTCACATCTTTCCTGAATCTTTGACTGAAGTACAGTTAATTTACACTGATTAGCATTTGAAAGTAGAAACAAAGCAATCTAGACATTTCCCATATACTTTTCAGTACCATTCCTAGTATATTACAGTAGGATATTACAGTAGGTAATTACAGGGGTACTTTTACTAAGGCAGTAAAAATTAAGTGCTGCAATCGAAATCTCATGCCATCGATAACCCTACATTTTGACAAGTAACAGAAGTGATTTTTCTATGTATGTATGTATGTAACACATAATCTTGGTTTATATTCATGTGGTTTGAAAACAGCCTCTACGTGTTACTGACAGACTTGAAATTCTAGGCATTCTTGAATGTATATAAATTTCAGATATGCTACATATTTGATAATGCAGGTCTTTTGGTGAAACTATGTATGCAGTGCACATACCTGTTTCAGAAGTGCACTTCAAGGTTAATACTGTCATTGTAAATGCATATGTTACCTGCTAAATAGCAAACTGGTTAATGGGTGTAGCAAACTCTTCAAAAAGAGTATTTATGAACATAGGAGGTGACTAGGCTATTGGTGCTGAGGCCCTTATATGCCTAGCCAAGACTTTAGCTCGTGTTTAGACAAATCAGCACCCAATGCCCCTGTCCAGGAAGGACATGGGTAGAATCCCAGGGGTATATTTTCTGTTTCCCATCCAGTTATCAAGGTTACGCTTAAAAAGGGGTAAAGAGGTACTCTGCTTGATGTGGAGAGGGAGTCAATTCCATAAATGAGGGAGTATCTGGGGCACAAATCTGTCCAGCCAACAAGTCTCGTTGATGTCGCAGACCAGGTTGAAGCTGCATGTGCAAGTTACTCAAGTGTAGCTCGACTTGTGGATATGCAGCAGTCCCATCAAGATACACCTCTGAGGAGTCTGTATGAAACTGAGAAAAGGGATAGGGCTTTTAGCCTATCTGTGTAATGGTAGATGTGTGAAGCCCTGGATTCTCCTGTTGAGGAATCTCTGTGGTCTCTCCAGCTGCTGCATGTGCTTTGTGAGGTACATGCCGAAAGGTGCATTGTACTCAATAATGGGCCTTATAAGGGAGGAACTTATGAGGTGGGCCATGTAGAAGGCTTTCTGTACCACGGAAGCAACATGGTGGTCAAAAGTCAGGTTGCTATCAACCTGGGTGCCCAAATCTCTCACGACTGACTGAGTGCTTAGGACATTGTTATTAATGTAATAATTTGTGGGGATGTAACTTTCCCCAAAGGGGATGATGACGCATTTTTTGGTATTCAGCTTGAGGCCATGTTTCTGGCACCAGTCATTTGTCTGAGTGAGACCTTCTTGGAGGATGTCCACATCACTAGGAGAATTGATGACAGCAGTTAGCTTGCAGTCATCTGCAAACTTGGTCAGCCATAACCCAATGATTTTGGCCTGCACCTCAGAAAAGTATATCCCAAATAACAGAGGCCCCAAGACCAAACCCTGGGGTACGCCGCTTGTTACAGGTCTACTGCTTGAGGTGGCTTCCCCTATTTTGACTACCTGGGTCCTATCAGTGAGCCAGTTTACTACCCATCTGGTAACATATGGATTGGTGCCTAGTTGAGAGAGTTTATCTATTATGCCCTAGTGGGGAATAGTGTCAAAGGCTTTGGCCAGGTCAAGGTAGGTGGTGTGCACAGTCTTCCCCTCGTCCATGACTTTGGTGACTATCCCAAAGAAGTCGACCAAATTTAGCAGACATGACCTCCCCTTGACTAAGCCAAACTGTATGGTATCAAGTGTTTGGAGGTTGCCAATGTACTTGTTAATAAGGTCCATCTATTCCATGGCCTTGCAGAGCAGGCTAGTTAGGCTGATGAGTCTATAATTTTCTGGATTGGTGGACATTCCACTTTTGTGTAAAGGGATGATAGTGGCTGCCCTCCACTCAGCTGAGACAAAGCCAGTACTCAGGTTTTGGTTGAATTGGGTGCACAATGGTACAAGTTTATGCCTGAGTTCATGTAGGATGCAGCCTGGGATATTATTGGGGCCCATGGAGGCTGCATTTTTTGCCTTTGAGGGAGCAGTGATGACCTGTTCCCTAGATATAAGGGGAAGGGGGCAGGTACTGGGGATGTCCTGATTTACTGATGGGGGAGACAGAGGGGCAAAGTTTTCACTGAATCTGTCTACCAGCAAGTTTTCTATATCTATGGCATTTGTATATGTGGTGTCCTTGATCACCAGTTCTGAACAGATCTGGGTGCTTTCTTTGAGGTTGTGAACATATGTGAAGAAGGCATTATGATTGTCTCTAGTAAATATGGCCAATTTGGACTTGGAGTTTGCTTTGGAGGATTTCACTAGTGCTCTTATTTGCTTGTTCAGGCTAAGGAGACATTGCTTCCAATTGGGCACCTGCTCCTTCTTGGTCTTGGACAGCAATACAATACAATTACATGTGGTATCCCACAGTGACCAATTCCAGAACCACTGGTTTACTTCTACAGGAGTAAGGTTGACATCAAGAATTTGTAGCTGACCACGTTTGGAGTTGTAACTACCTCACCATCTGACTTCCATATTTTTCAGAAGGAACTAGCATGCAGCAATAAGTGGTGCTTGCAGTACAGCCTAAAACTACATGCCAATAAATGCAGCACCAGCACTATGTCCTCAGCCAAAACTGACTCCGTCATTAGGGACTCGAGCACTTTCAATGACAATTGGGTATCATTTGATTGTTATGTATCCACTTATGTTAGGAAATCCTTTTACCTAATCATCAGGGATGATTAACAGAGTATTATGTCCCCTTTGGTATGTACATCTCTAAGCACATGACCTTGAAAGGCTGCATTGTTTTCTCATTAGAATAATCAAGTGTATGTTCTTTCTTGAGCTACCCAGGTAGCCTTAAACCACTTTCCCCTGGATTCATGAAGCTCGGCGCAAGGCCGGTGTAAGGCCTGCACCGGCCGTGTGGCGTATAAATGGTGTAGTAGCGCCATATGCATATTAATGAAGGTGCGCCGCTACCACATCCACGTACATAGGACAGGTGCGCGAGTGCATGGGGCATTACTAAGCTGCGGCCAGAAGCGTGTCAATGTCGGCTGGCGATGAGCAACCTAAACTGCTGAATATCATAGCCTGCCTGCAATAGTAATCGCACCTATCAGTGTCCGTGGATAATGAAACGTATGCAAAGCATGCAAGACAGTTCCCGGCCACACAAAATGGAGAACCAAACAGTAATGCACGCAACATAATATGAGTTACCATCCATGGAACAAATGATATTTAAAATTGTGTGTCCATAATGTACTGCACTGTCAGAAGTTATACCCAGTGGAAGTGAAATGCATCATGTCAGCGCACCATCAATACACACATCTAGCCCCATGGGTATGGTCACCAGCAGTCCCACAGTGGTAGTGATAGTACACAGCTGGGCAGTTGTGGCTATATAACAACCGTAAAGAAACCTGACAGTCCACATTGTATACCAAACACACACAAACATATGTATATTAAAATGTGCTATACACATGAATGTAACCGTCACATACACATAGGATGCAATATGCGGAACCGGGATATCCAAAAGTAGAACCCATGCATGCAAATGCAATACGCAACAACCCCTGTATAGCACATAACCCACACCCATGTCCAAATGTCCACCAAATCCAGCTACCAGCCTTGCGTATCCGTACACCTAGACATAGCGGGTATTCCCCATATGTAGTAGGAAGTATCGTCCTAGGCAGTGTCCGGATTGCAAATATGTATCCCACGTTTATAAACATCCCATCACAGGTACGTAAATCCAAATGCCCGCATGTTAATGTTATGGCAAAATGTGTGTACATCCCGCATGGAATAAGTAACCTGTTGAAACCTCAGAGTTGTTTACACGCCACAGTGTCCATTACTGTACACATCTGGACAAAACATGTATGTGTAGTCACGGTACTGGTCAGTATCTACACAGACATGCAATTCATACTACGCAGGATGGAACAGCTGTCCACCATGCAGGTCACCCCACTAGGGTTGCCACCCGTTCAGATGGCCAAGGTGGGACATCCCTTGTAAAATGTGAGAATTTGCAGGATAAAACATACCCCCGGCCTGTGCAAAGTACAGAATTACACGTGTATGCCAAGATAAAAGCTAATGCCATAGCATTTGAATAGATTATCTATCCAAATAATAGTTATGTGTACCAGATACAAAATACCTGTATCATGCAACTAGTACAGAAATGAAGAAATATATTATTATCTTAAAATCATAGGACATTTGCCATGTCTTAGGTGTCGTTGCAGGACACAACTGTCCAAAGTGGGACCTCCCCTCGCAAAGAGGAACAAGTGGTAACCCTACTCCCCACTGAATTAGCGACAGTATATATTCAACTCAATCACATACCGACACCACCTCTCAACCTATTACAGCAACAAAACCTGGACAAAGCCTAAAAGGATGGGTGGACAAATAGGGACAGATGTAATTACTGCTCTCACAAGCTTCGAAAGTTCAAGGAATAATAGTATGTACATAAGCAGGAAATGCTGTGAAGGATGTGGGGTAGACCCCAGTATTACAGAGGTCCGTACATATATACTGTAACAAGCCGTCACATATGTTGACTGTACTACTGCATACCCGTAGTTAATTCATAGTTAAGTCATGTGCAAAATAATAACCCTCGTAAGAATGAATACAGGAAGTAGTCAAATGTGAATGGGAACACCACTCACCGTGGATTATGTATCGTAACCGCCCCCACCCATAACACCACTCACTGTGGATTATGTATCGTAACCGCCCCCACCCATATTATGTATTGCCAACATCATAAGCTGCTGACAGGTGCCCAAACACCTGTGTCTGTAAACACAGATTAAATGTTTAAAATGGACAAACCCTGTCCATGTGCTTTGTCTGACATTTGAACATGGTCAGGGCAGTTCCGTTCACCAGGCAGACAAGCCTAAACCCAGATCACCACATGAACACCCTGACAGTTAAAGACCTGTATGTGTCAGGACTATAAGCCTTTGGGTTCTGAATATCCCTGCAGTGATGAAATATGCAGCATGGGTCCAGAGCAGTAGGGAATAGGGAATGTGTAACATGTAGTACCCCATTTTTCCCAGCAGGAGAATGGATGCCTGTGACGTAAGTGAAGCGGTGAGGCATATGCTAATGTAGCTATGTACTATGGGTATGCATATAAATGAGTCAGAACACCAAACATATAGTGGTTACAGCATCCGGCCAACGTGAATGCAGTCCCGGTTGAACAATGACTACAGCACATATAATGTGAAAGTGTAATGAATGCGTCTGTGATGTACAGACAGTTAAATATGTAAAGGTGAACATGTGTTTCGCAAACGTCTGTTAACCGTATTACAGATAATTACTGGTACTGTCACAAGTAATAAAGCCCACGTAAGCACAAAGACTTACTAAACATATGTAACCCACAATAAGGATATGCATGTGCGCCTGCGCGTAACCCACAATAAGGAAATGCAAGTGCGCCTGTGCGTGTGTGATCCACTCACAGCATAGTAAATGAATGCTGTTTCCCCCATGTTAGTTATACATGGCTCAAACCTGTTAACCTCGTAAAGTATGAAACCGGACAAAGCCATGCAATCTACCGGTACAAATAGGGACAAACACCAGATATGTGCCAGAACAAACATAGAAAGTGAATAGAATAACGGGTGTGTCAGTAGCATGGATTCTCTGAAGGGTATGCAGTCGTAACCTGAACTGCTTGCCAGAAATCCCCACTGTAAGTCTCAAATGAAGTGCCACGACATTGCCAGATAGACACATGTTTATTTAAAACACAGCGAAGATAAAGGGGCAAGCAACTGTACACTCTGCGACAATCTGTATAGTGGAATGGTATGGTATGGATATAGATATATGTGTATACATATAATCCACAGACGTAAACCAAAGCAAGTTATGAAATGAGGATTGTACATGTATATATGTATACACAACAGACTTATGTCCCGTAGATATGACATATGTACATAAATAGGCGACGTTATATCTAATATGGGTAGACAGACATGCAGGTAAGGTGAATAAACCGCAGCATTCCAAACCAATGGCCAGAAAGTGACAGTCCAGCAAGTTCTACACTTTAAACATGCAGATAGGTGTCCATTGCAGGACTCCAAAAATTGAATCTTAAGTAGTGTCAACCGACATTGACGCAAAAGAAGTGACTGCAGCAAATACGAAATAGCTGTACATGCAACAGTATCAGGTGCAAGGGTGACGACACATGTGTCGATAGAATGTATGACGTACGAACTGATATCTGGAGAGTGGGGAGTGCATATAAGTGTCTCCACCGCACACATTAAACATGTGTAATGGGTACTGTAGAGGGTTGTCAGGTATGGGAATCATGGGTATGCAGAAATGGGCCTAGGTTCTGTTTGGCAGGGATTCCGTAGGCCCGCCCCATGGGAGTGATGTGGGTATAGCACACGCCTATATTCTCAATAATGGGGCAAACCATCCAGTGGATATTACGGAAACTATTTTGGCAATATGTAGGACCCTATATAAGTGTCATGTAGGTGATTATCATGGATGGACATGCGTACGACCAAGATGGTCCCCATAACTGGCAAACTGTCAGAATAACACAGCTGCACTAAGGCATAGTACATGAAATACACATAGGGACTATATTAGATATACCCCAGACAAAGTCAGAACGTCGTGAGAATACTGGCGTACCCATGAGTACGGATGTTATGAGTGTTACTAATCATGTAATGGAAATGTCAGTTACTATTATCTACCGCACAGTCCGTAATGCCTTGCCAGCAATTTACCAGAAAGGCACATCACTATGACAAATGTAACAAGGTCAAACGTCAGGGCGTTTACCCATAATGTGTACAGGTTAGGGATATGAAGGTAACCTGTCCAAAATACATGTACAGAACTAGTGATACTAGGTGGACAGGTGTGAAGAAAGACATCAGGACAAATGAGAAAACATGTACAAGACACACACATGTACTCCGACAAATGTGAATGACAACGTATGCCCTGTGAATGTCAATGTGGAAGGTTAATAGACACAAAAGTAATGTGTCCCTCAGGGTGTCATGCAGTGTCACCGTAACAATGTCCAGTCCCCCAAACCCGTACGTGAGCTCTGCCACTGACGGAAAGCGCAAATACTGGCGCACACATACGGTACATGATAGATCAATTAGTGTGGATAAGCAGCTGTTGGCCTGTGTGAGGAGTACAACTGTCTGGGTGGGTGTGTCCTGCAATATAAATGTAATGGCATGTGGCCTGTGATGCCGCCATACAGTGTGTGTATTGGTGTCAGAAAGTTGATATTTTGTTACAGACACATACTCCGCAACTGTACAGATTTACGCAGAATGTGCAGAGTTCTGCCTCATATGTTTGGTGTGTTCTACGTAACAACAGTAACATTCTGGCACTTTCATGATAACTGAAGACATGAAATAATGACAAACATGTGAGTAAGACACCAAATCCGACAGAAAAGCCATACTAATGCAAAACCTATTATTGTGTCAACTATCTACGTTTGTAAGAGCAACATGTCAATACTGCCCCTAAGTGTCCCACTATCAGATAAGACCTTGTCCAGCAACTTGCTCTAGGAGGTGGAGTGGTATGAACAGAAACAGATCCATGTGTGAGGAAACAGCAATATCGACTGCAAGATAATGCAGAAGGTATGACATGCACTGCAGTAGGACGTGCAGTACTGTCCGCAGGTATGTGCTGACATGTCAAATGACACAGCAGTCTACATGAAGAACCTATAGGGCTGTCACCTTTACAAATAATGATAGTGGGACATACCCAGAGCCATGCACACAGCACAAATAGACATACACACATCAAAACTAGGTCATGATACATGAAGCCTCTGGCGTGTACGAGTACAGTGAGAGTACAGCAAGGATAGATGTCTGCCAAGATATACAGCAAACGCCTGTAAGGGTGTGCAACACCGCCCGTAACACGGACGTTGCATGGACAATGTTGGGAGTTGCAACATACCTCATTGGTATGTGAAAGCTATGCAAATATGCGATATATGAAACAGTCAGCTGTCCATGCAAGAGCAGAGGTATGGGCAGAAAATAGATTATATATATAAAGAGAGAGAGAGAGAGAGAGATACAGACACACACACACACACACACACACACACACACACACACACACACACACACACACACACACACACACGCATATGTGGCAGGGCTGGTAATCGAACCTACACATGACTACCCTATCACACAACAGCATGACACATTTATAGAACATGCTACCGAGATTACTAAACACAGTAGACACACAGGCATTCTACTAGGTGCGTGTCAACATCCGCAAAGACAAAGACGTCAGCAGGATATATCTGTGTTGCGAAGCGTCTAAAAGCATAACCTGAGTCCCCAGGTGGACAGGAGCATGCACACACACACACACATCTGGCAGGCCTGGGAATTGAACTTACACCTAACCACCCTATCACACTACAGCATGACGCATTTACAGAATGCGCTACCGAGACTACTGAACCCAGCACTCCCAGAGGCATACTTCTAGGTGGGTGACATCATCCGCAAAGGCAAAGACGCCGATAGGGAATGTATGTGTTGTGAGGCATCTAAAAGCTTTACTGTGTCCCCAGACAGTTGGAAACACACACACACACACACACACACACACACACTTGGAAGGCCTGGGAGTTGAACATACACCTACCTACTCTAACACCCTACAGCATTACGCATTTACAGACCGCGCTACCGAGATTACTGAACACAGCACTCCCAGAGGCATACTTCTAGGTGGGTGACATCATCCGCAAAGGCAAAGACACCGATAGGGAATGTATGTGTTGTGAGGCATCTAAAAGCATTACTGTGTCCCCAGGCAGCTGGAAACACACACACAGTTGGAAGGGCCGGGAGTTGAACTAGGGTATAACTGCCCTCACGCGACAGGGCGGTCACTGTGTCAGCGAGCACCATGTCGTTGGTGCAGCCACAGCCAGCGGTCCAACAATACCATGTGACACATGACCACTGAATTGTACAGCGGTGTACACCAGCTGTGCAGAGTACACACGCCAACAGGGATCAACAGGTGTGTTGCAATGATACCAGTATACATGAACAGGTCGTGACATACCATGACCCTTACACAGCTGGACATCTGAGTTGCACTGGGTATGTCATACATGTGATTGTGTGGATGTGTGCATGGACTGCACACACAACACATACATACATGGCCTTTGATGTACCTCGTGCATAACACTGGCCTAATCAATGCTACATACTCGAATTGAATGTGGGTCCATGTCTGTTGAATGCTCACACTACAGGGGGTAGCAGTGTTGACTGGGAAACATACCCTTGCACTCTGTGACACCCGTGATATCATACACGCAGAGCATGTGGAATGTATGTCAACACACATGTCCAACAACAGGAGACACATGTGACATCTGTACTGTGCATGCAGCAAACATGCATGTGCAGTGGCCGATGTCCGTAGCATAGTTGCACCTACCTATGACATGCAGACGCAATGCAGACCCATCATTGACATCTGTATACGGTGACATACAAACAGCACGTATGGAGGGATGTGTGTACATAACGTGGTGAACCACCTGTCTAGATGTAAGTGTGCAGGGGTGGCTCACGGTTGTGTCACACACCATCCTATCATGCCATGTGCTAACTGTATACGCGGCTATGTAAACATTGCATTGCCGGTGCTGACATAAAGAATACACAGTGGTCAGGTGTTAACAACTATATGTCATATGGCACCTGTAACACCTACAACCTCTCGTGTGTATATAGTGGCACATTTGCCAGATATAGCGTTGGTACACATAATGCAATCAATACTGCTGCATGTCCATCAAACGTGTCATCATATGGCTGGTGTATCATTCCCAGCACTGCCATGTGTGTACGAATGTGTGACCAGGGATGCCACATATCACAGGGACTATGTCCCAGTTGCTACACATCCCTCTACACCATTGTAGAGAAGTGTACATACGTCAGTGTGGGAAGCATGATGTTCGCTGGTGAGGTGCATCACACACATTGGCTGTCCGTATACACATGTGTGGTCATCACAGTGTGTGTGTGTCTGTATGTATGTCTGGTGCTTGGTGTGAGTGCGTATGCTAATATACGGTGGGAAATTATCACTGACCCCACGTGTTGACTAACCCATAATGGTGATGCATTGCACAGCCCTGTTGATGCCATAGGTCCCAGCCATACTGGCTACCTGTGCATGTCCCTTCTCTGTGACACATCATGTGGGTGCATAGTACTATGCGGGTGATGACCACAAAGGCAAGGGTCCCCAGCTGCACACTATGGGGTGTGCATTATAGTGGTGTACACCCGTGACTCTGCCATGTTCATGTACTGTTACAGGGTCCTACTGCTGCACAGTGTGGCCTCCAGCTACCAGTGACACCTCGCATCATCATTGGCCAGGCCGCTGTGTACAACCCTGCACCATGTCACCATACCTGTAATGTGTCCTGCTATGTATGTCACGTCTCTGTCCAGTGTAGCCTGTGGCACCGACCACATCGTCAGGGTGCAGTATATGTGCAGACATCTGTGTCATGTTTGTGTGTCCAACAGTCAGGATGAAGGTACATGTAGCATGCTGATATTGCCAGACGTGCCTGTGTGTACTCCACAGTTACATGTGGGGACTGCAACACTGCTACCTGTAGGCACATGCAAGTACACCATAGGAGGGAACCAGGGTATCACAACCAACATGGTGCTACAGATGTAACCGAGACACATACCATGAACACATCACAATGCATGCTGCACCTGCACTACATGGTGTGACCGGTGAATGTCGACAGTACACAACCTATGCCACATACACAACTCAGTATTCACACACAACCACTGCAACATACACATCCCTCACTATGCATACACAGGTATTACATACACCTCTTACTGTGCTGTTCACCCTGTGCATCAGAATATTTGTGCATAACCCTGCACCGATGGTGTGGATGACAGGGATGCAGCACAGGTTTCATCATATGCACAGGGTGATATGTTTGCCAGGGGCATAGGCTGCACACAACCACTGCAACATACACATCCCTCACTATGCATACACGGGTATTACATACACCTCCCACTATGCTGTTCACCCTGTGCATCAGAATATATGTGCATAACCCTGCACCGATGGTGTGGATGACAGGGATGCAGCACAGGCTTCATCATATGCACAGGGTGATATGTTTGCCGGGGGCATAGGCTGCACCAATGGATGACATCATGTGTGTGTGTAAGGGCCAGTGAGTTGACTGGACATGTCTGTGCAGAATGCATGTGGATGTTGTGGAGCCCTACAGTTGTGTTTGCTGTGTGCGTGTATGTGTGTACACAGTTCTGCCATTTGTGATGCCTACATGGGATATAATTGACAGCCCCAGATTGTACAGTGCAGGTTGTACAGCTCACTGTGTCCTGGCGACCACATGACCTGTGCCTGCCTGAGGTTGCATGGGCACTACCAGGTGGAGGTACAGGTGGCTACTGTCCGGCACATGGTCGCTGGAAACGTGTCCCCGCTGAGACCGTCCAGGGCCACGCCCATGTGGCCTGCTGTGTCCTGGTGTTGACAGCGCAGCAGCTGCTGCATTGCTACTGCTACCGGCACTATGGGAGCAGGCATGTGAGGTGGCATGCTCACGTCGACCTACACTAGGTGGTGTTGCTGGCCTACGTCCACGTGGCCTACGCCTCACTCCTACCAGGTGTTCCAGCACAGACAGCTCCCGCTCGCAGATTGCCATGCCTCAGTCAAGGATTCCGGCCATTTCACCTAGTCGCCTATCCAGAACATTAGCAATCTGCTGTTGAGCATTTGCCAATGCCTGGATTTTGTCATTTAGGGTATGGATAGCAACCCTCTGCAGCCTCTGCCCTTCTCTGTTCTGCCGTTCAGCACGTGTCTGTGCCGCCATTACAGTCTGGAACATGCGTCTGGTGATACCAGCTGCTGCGCTCTGTCCTGCAGGTGCATGTCTGCCAGAGGTCCTCCTACGAGCAGCACCGGCCACATGCCTGTGTGGCACATCTGCAGTCATTACACTGACACTATGGTGTGTAGACACACCTTCTGTAGCCACCACACGTTCCTGTTCCACGCCAACAGACGCTGCTTGTCCTTCCACTATGGCCACCGGTGATGCGGTATGTGTTGGCAGCAGAACTGTGTGCAGGGAAGAGGGGGACATAGCTGGAATGGTAACCATTGGCACAGATTCAGCCCCTGACAACCCTGCCTGTACCTCATGCATATGTTCATCACCGCTAGTATCTGTGCGGACACTAACATCAGATGGACCGCAGGAGGGTAACGCACCTACATCACCTGTGAATGCAAAGAAATACTGTAAAGTACAATAGACACAGACACACACACACAGACACACACACACAGACACACACACACACAGACACACACACAGACACACACAGACACACACACAGACACACAGACACACCATGCATGTGATTTGTCAGATGGCATGCAGCATGCCTGTGATAGAGCAGAGGGCATGCACCTCAGACATTAATAGTGTTAGTAAGCATACCTCCCTGGGGTGCACACTACAGCAAGCAGGTGTCATATCAGTAGGCATGCAGTTCACACAATCATGGTAGTATGCATGCATCCCCGTGATACACCATGTGGCCCAGAACAGGATAACAGTACACATGGCTGACGTGACCTTGACATGTAATTTGCTGACATGTGCATTAACATGCATACATGTTTGCCACAATGGTGTCCTGACACATGTACAGCATCATAATGGGCTTCACATTGCAGTGTTGTGTGTATGCCCTACAGATGTTTAGCAAATGTGCATGAGCACGGGAGGGTAGTGTGAGCCGTCTACATTGCTATACAGTGTGAAGTACAGACACTGTGCCATTGCATGGCAACATGAGGCATGTATGTTGCTGTAGAATGCATAATATTTACACATTGCATAGCCATAACTGCAACGCAGTCGTGATGTTCGACAGATCATATATGGTAGACTTCAGTGACACCTCCAGTAGCTGTGCACAGGCTTTTAGGTTGTCCACTGTACCACATCAACTGTATAATCGGTCAACTAAGCCTATAATTGGACCATGTGTGGACAATGTGCAACAGGGTGTATACACATCCCATGTACTGTGTGGCTACATGTCTCTGGCCATCCCCCATGGTCATGTGTGCACATGTGGTGGCCAATTGTGTGTGATGGGCATCTTCTCCACATGTCTGTGTGGTCCCATATGACATACACCCATACATGTCAGATATGTCACATTCCACAGGTCTATGCAGACAACGGGTTGTATGTTTGGTATGTGGGGTATAGGTCATGTGATAGTGTGACAATATTGCAGACAGAACACTACATGTCTGGGACATGTCAGGTGGCACATCATAATGTGTGCACCCGATGCAGGGGCATATGACACAATGGTGACACTTGTGGGCTGCCCATATCACAGCTCACCATGTGGTATTCTGTGTGTACTACACATGTTGTTCCAATGCATACTACATATGCCTCCATTGTAGAACACCTCCACCATTGTATGCACAGCTGACCACACGTCGCAATGACAAGTACTGTGGTTTCAAGTCTGTGTATCATTACGTGTGAATATATTGCACATGGGTGGCGTGTGTGAATGCACGGTGGTACGACCTGCATATTGTGACTGGAACAAACTTCAGGTGTGCAAGTGTTAACTGGCCACATGGCAAATAGATCTGCACTGTAACATGCCTGATACTGATGACAGTCTCACCTGCAACGGACCCATGTCTGTGCGGCAATGAGGTACCTGTAAAGGGGTGACACACCAGTAAGAACATTATCCATGACTGTATGACAGCCACAGGTTGCACTGTGCATGTGCACACATTCACCTGTGTAATAGCATATAGTATGCACATATGTGCATACACAACGTAGCATACTGTAGTATGCAGCATGTGTGTCCACATACCTGGCATATGTTGTTACTTTACATTATGTACAGTGACACATGCAACTACATGGGATATAATAGCCATATGTGCATTACTGACTTACCAGGCAACTCCAGGCTCATTGGTTGGGAGACACCCACCTCCATGATGGCAGCTAGTGTTTCTGGATGCTGTTCCCTGGGTGTCCCCAGACTGGCCAGTAGCTCCTCGGTGTGTGTGAGTGGGGGCTGGGTTGGTGGCCCACCACCTGTTCCACCTTGTTCCCTGGCGATTGCAGTGGCATGCTGTTTTGCATGTCGTATCAGGTCCATGCAGTGTCTGCGCACCTGCTGGTAGGTGCGGTTATGGACCCACATCGTTCACCCTCCTGCATAGATCCTGCCACAGGTCATCCCGCTGCTGGGCATGCTGTGGCACATGGCTGAACAACAAGTCATAGTTGTCATGGAGCTGTGGGATTAGGACATCATCCTCCTGGCGGGTGTATGCTGGGAGGCGTGTACGGGGCATTATCTGTAAAACATAATGATGGTGACAGGTCACACTTTCAGAGATGTACAGAGATACTGCTGCACATACATTTCTATGACATCTACTGCATCTGCACAGTTATCTTTGCAAGGCACCATGACACTAACATGACTGACGTGTTTGTGTCACACATGTCACACCCATTATGTATTGGATGTCATCACCATATATGTGTGTCACCTCATTACAGTGTTCATACTCCATGTAAATGCTGTCTTGCTGTGGGCATGTCTATTTGCCTGCACTTGTGTTCTTACCTATCTGCACATGCCTCGATGTGTCCACGGTACTACTGTTGACCTGGATGCTGTGTATATGTCACATATCAACACAGATACAGACAGAATGGACTTGAGCAGTGACAATGCACACATACGCATGGACACCTGTACATGCATGTGTTTTGCCATATACATCTAGACAGCACTGTACAACTGTTCAACATCCTTACACGGATCCCTGTATTACACATGTGATAGACATGGGACAATGGATAGTCAGACAACATTCGCAGGGATGCTCATCAACCATAGCATGTGCGGGCATGGTTTCCACGCTGTTACAGATGGCCATTGTGCCACCGCAAGCTGCATCAGTGCCGCATTACTGATCCAGTCAGTTGATAGTACATCTACCATGCGGCCATCACACCATGTATGACTGGGATGACATCTGCAGCTTTGATGGACAGGGTTGCATGGTATGGTGGGAGTATGTCACATATATGGCACAGGGATCTGTCCAGCCTGTGGCGATACTAGTATTAGGACGGTGGCTGTCCATGACATATGTCATATAGATCAGGATATGGACATGTAGCATGTCCATCATCATGGTGTAGCAAATGTCCTTCTGCAAGCTAGACGGCATGCTGCATAGTGGAGGTGTGGATTGTGAAGGCTGTTATCACACATCCATGCATAGCCATTACCCCTTACAGGTGGTATGTGATCCAATATTGGTCACCACAGTGCTGTATATGCCTGGCCACTGCTCCGTGCTCATGGATGGCACCCTGACATGACATGGGTACCTCAGATGACTACCTAAGGGGCCTGGAGCGTCACCATGTCGGGGGTGCACTGCACAGCACCATCCCTTACACAGTGTCCATAATTTTGACCACAGCCTAGGTAGGAGTTTATGGGTACAGGGATGTTTACCTAGCGGTGACACTGCTGGTATCATCCATCAGACTGTGCACATATGTCACACACCTTACACACACAGCCCATTCTGTATGTTGTTCACAACACTGACACAGCTAAACTGATAGGTCATGGCCATTCACAGCCTTACATACACAGATGCCTAACATTTGTGTGTGTGGTATGGGCTACAATGAGGGTGGGGTACAAAGCATTAATCCTGTTCTACTGTATCTGGCACAGATGTGCTGTGCACATGTCACTCTTGCACCTTTTGTAGTTGTGGGTCTGTCAACAGGCCACTGGTGGAACACACCTGTGACATGCAAAGGTATTTGTAATCAAATATCTGTGCTATCTTGTACATCTGTACTGCTAACATCTACAGTGCTAATGGTTCATGGACATGCACACCATACTCAGCAGGGTTATAGTGCGGTGCCACCCTAAATGACTGTCATCACCACTTGTGGGTTGATATTATCCAACACCCTATCTGTATTGTATGGTCATGCTAGGCACATGTTCAGAACATGTGAGCATGTCATGAGCTAATGATTACTATAGCGCCCATTCCACACCATTTCCCACAGGTACACTGGCTGTCCTACACTTCCCAGCTTGCTTAAGGTATGACAGCTGTTGTACACACATAATGCACATATCCTGTGGGACATGGTTGTATATGCAGGCATGTCCAACTGTCACGTACCAGTGCTACTGCCTGTCTATATGAGGGATATGTTGTACATGTGGCAATAGAGCAATTGTCTCGTGTACACATTCAATGCTCACTTCCCAACATACGTCACTACAGCCTGTGGGGGATGCACGTCTGCAGCCATGCTGGGCCCATAGCTCGCAGGTGTACCTCATTACGGGGAACGTACCTCATTTGGGGTTCTAAAAGGTGCATGTTCCTCAAGGTTCCACATTGGAAGGGTCTGTCACACATTCATTGTTGTACATGGTTTACCTGCTAGCCATGGCTAGATAGATGAGAATCATAGTAATTCATTGGAATATCTGTTTTATACGTAAGACCAGCCTATTTTAGCCATCATATGCCCTTCCTAGTTGACGCTGTTAGTAAGCCAGTTGTAAGTGTTCCATTTGTCACACTGTATGAGGGCTAATGTTCCTCATTTTGGGGACAGGAGGCTGACAGCTATGGCTGGGGGTAATGCTGTCGCCAACCCTGACTGCACCTGACAGTCATTTGGGGATGTGTAACATTTGCAACACACCCCACCCATCACATAGTCTCACATAATCTACACCACTGGCCACACCTACGAGGACAACCTGTGCAGTACGTCTCCATACTCACTGTAGGCACTAGAGGTAGCCCCCATCATGGAAGACAACATCACCAGCTTATAGCCCACAGACTCATGTGTGCCCACCACATACAGCCAATAGTGTGTTATAACATTCGCAACACACCAGTCATAGCTGACTCTGTAGGGTGTCACACTTCAGTTCCATACAGCAGGCTACACAAGGCATTAGTCGCTTACATCTTGCTGTCGGGTAACTGCTTCTGCAACATAACCTATGCACCCATGCCACACCTCACCAGGTACGATATGTCTGTCATTCGCCATGTTAGTGTGACTGCCCTGTGATGCCACTTCACAGACTATGTGTGCAGGGACATGCAATAGCTCACCAGCCTTATAGCCCTGAGGGTGTGGGCCTAACCCTGGGGAGCATTTTGCATTCGTCCAGACACGATACCACTGTACAATGACCGACTGTGTCACTTCAACAGTTGCCTATGCTCCTATTGTCATTCCACAGGCATGTGGTATCTGTCCGCTATGACTGTCCTGGTCAAACACAGTGCTGTGGCACAGATGATTTGCACTTGTCAGCCCTGGGAGTACAGCTGACATGCTAGGCTCTTGCTGCTGCTATACTGCCTGTCCTGCACAGTTTCCAATAACTGTCACCGACAGGGCGGTAACTGGCATGCGCGACATGGGGTCATGTGACACATTGCTTGCATCTTCCCCTGTGATGCATGCAGGCAAGGCACACCTTATAATGCACCACTCCAACATCTCTGCAGTGACTGGGACCTGCCTGTAGGCTCTGCAGAGCACACCTGCAATGACAGGTTATAGACAGACCATACCTTCCAGGCACATACCTGGACCGGCACACCCACAGCTGAGGGGTTCCCATATCCCACTATGTTTTGCACACATCCTGGCAAGTTTCTTAGCACAATGCATCAGAGGTGCTCCACATGCAACTAACTGTGTCCGGGACCGCTATACACATTGTAACAAGCGACAGAGTCAACATCATACCCCACGGGTAACATACCTTCTATGGTGGTATAGTGGACAGTGGGCCTCAGCTACTACTGACGTGTGACTGACACTACCCCACACTTCACTGGGATAGCCACTCATGTACCAACACATCCATGAGTCATACATTCCACTCTGCTGGATCAACACATACACACCACCTCCAAGACCTACATTACCCTTGGCATGAACACTACCACCATGTGACTGATGTTACACACCTGGGGTTATCCCCTTATTGGTGGATTCTAAACATATGCTAATCTACCTTGTTAGCCACATCCCGGAAACACACCCATCACAGCATACACAATACATGTGTACTACTACACCTACTACAGACGTCTGCTGACAGCGGTTGTTAACATCATGACACCCGTGCAGATGGACAATGCACATACAAATGCTGACACATACCCCAGTGCACTTAATTAGCATGTACACAACTGCATGGATCATGTTATTCCACACAGAGCCATGATGGTACACACCAGATAACAGACGCCACTCTGGTGGTCATGTTCCATGGACATATGATGTAAAACAACAGGTGTAGGTTGTTGCACAGTGGTGTACATTCCCATGTGTGGGGTGGCTCACTGGTCAGCCGTGGTGGGGCCACAGGGTCCCTCATCACATACTCCAAGACTAGCTATGTAAACATGACTGCCACATTCTGGGGTGTACCACCAGGCATTATGGTGGTATGTCAGTATTCGATGGCAACACCCACATCTGCTGTCACATACAACAGTCACTCAGGAACATTGCAGACCCAGGTATTGTTGGCAACATGCTGGAGGATGGGTTCAATGCTGACAGTACACCCTCTCACTCACTACAGGGCCGCAATCCATACATGAACATTGTGGTGTCCCTGTGGTCACACCTACACAGTACTGGCCTACACTCTATGTTTCCTGGGACACTGGCCCCATGTCACCTTCCAACGTCCCAGGCTGTGATGTCCACCAACCTCTGAATTAATTGTCTCCCCACTAGGCCACCATATTCAGTAATATCCTTGTTTCAGACATTGTAGACCCTAAATGGCACACGGCAGCATTTATCACACCACACACAGGTGGCACCGCATTGCACAAGTGGGACTATAGTCCTACACACCTGACTGGACTGTTCTGCATGGCTATAGGGCACATCGTCAAGGACGTCATTCTCAGAGACATTGTTGGTCTCCCGTCCTCTGCTGCCACCCGGATTGGGCTTGTTAAGGCCAGAGCATGGCCCCTACACATGGTGGACTCCTTTCATACAGTTACCAGGGCAGTTGCTGATGGTACGGGAGGGCACACATCCTACATTGTCCTTTTATTGCCTTTCAGCACCATTCCCCATTCTGGTATTGACAACATACACATCCACCTGCACATCGTACCCTGTGTCTCAGGATGTTATGCTATGTGGCTCATGGACAGGATACACAGTGAGGCCAGCATACCATAGTACCTACTACATGTCAGGTACTTTGGCATACCACAGTCCTCAGTCATAGGGCCCCTCATGTTAAGTATATGCTTCCCTGTGGAACAGGCTGGCACAGGGGACTTTCCCTGCCTAGCTTTAGAACCCCTACATACCAAGAGCCATGATTGCTCCATCAGCTGATACTGACTCCAACCATATGGGTGTCGCTGTGACAGATACATAATATGACTATCATGGCATCAAGCTGCATGACACAAGGTGCATGCACATCACCTTTGCATTACACCATTCACCCACTGACTATCACATGGATGGTGGTCCCCTACATACATATCACATTGTACATGTTTGCAGAACACACATATGTCGCACCCACTCCTGTGGTTACCGTATTGCCACTGTCGCGTGGATATCCTCCTACGTGGCCACACCTATCTGTACTGGGTGTGTAACTGGTACATAGGCACCCATTGCACCTCTGAACTCAAGACATCTACACACATTCAAGGGTATACCACCCCATTTAGGGTGTACCTTACACAACAGCTACAGCTTTACATGCCACAACATTAACACGCCATGACATTTACTGAGCTCCGACAGTTTAAATATGCGGCTGCACTACGGACACCACATCTGTACACATTTGCATACTACATACTCAGGGGTGACCTCTGCTGATCAGACAGGGCACATGTCCACAACATTATTGATGGATATACTCCTCATAAGCAAGATAAGCAGAGACCACTGTGAGCATCATGCTCATGGATATGTGCACACATGCCACAATGAGTGGGATGTGCTTCTGGGTTACATTCCCAAACAGGACACTCACCATGCTGTGGAACATACGTCCTCTGTACATCACGCAGGGACACTCAGTAGCACTGTTCATGTGATACCTCCCTTGGTGGTTGGGAGACACATATAGGCCTGGGATCACTGCAGTGGCTGTACTGTGCAGTGGTGCAGGTGACACCTGGCTCTGCTCTTCACAGGACACTACCCTGGAGAGGTGCCACTAGTGTGAACACTGTAGTTGTGCTTACACATGGACTTGACAGACTTCATAGTACCCCACTATGCACCTGTGCAGCTATTACATGTCCTTTGTGCATGGTTACTTGGTAGCCCTTCCATTTAGATTAGCTATCATGCTATTACTATGTCCCATACCTACAGGCCATATGTATCCTGTTATTGTACATACCAGTAGACGATACCTGTGGTATGCATGATATGCCTGTTATGTTGTGTAGAATATCTGTCATATCTACCTATAATACTGTACATTACACATATTTCACATAGTATCCCATAATGCAAAGCATACTTGCTCAGCGGCACCACCTTACATATGTCATTAACGTTATTTACCCATACGCATGCGTGCTGTGACAGTATATCAACATATACTATCCTCTGCTATGACACTTCCTTGTTGGACATACCCTACCACTGACAGCGGGTTGTATGGCATTGTTCTGTTTAATGGCCTCATGTAGCATCCCTTCTGGTGTCTGTGCTGTGTACCTTGTGTCCCACTGCTGGACGCACAGATTCTACAAGCGTTAGTATGCTCAGCAAGACATCACTACATCAATACCTTTCCCCACTTTATGCATTGCGGACACGTTTAATTAATGCAAACCAGGCTATACATACACTAAAACTAATTAATACAGATCATGCTATACATAACCTTACATATTGGGCATTCTACATACCTTGTTGTCCTTACGGCGTTTCGTTTCTATCTCTCTCACAGTGTTTCAACTGTTTTTTGGTATGAGCATACGGTTTGAATGTCTGGCAATTCATCCTTATATACATCGATACCTGAAACATGTGGATTCTTCCCGCCAATTGGTGTTCCTGAGTGACTAATTACTTGCATATCAGCTGTGCAGCTACTCCATTCACCAATTACGTGGTGACAGTGGGGTATAATTGGATTCTCCACTTGGGCGTTGCCCTGCCCTACCTTCGGGGAGACGGTCTGTATTGTGTTTTGTTATGAGTAACTGCAACTGCTATGCATGGAGACAAGTATAGTTTGGATTCATGTCCCCCGTAGATTGTGTGTGACAGGTAGAGTATTTGGTTCAACATGTGGGTGTACCTGTCATCCCGTCTGTTAATGGAGTATTGCAATCAATACCTGTAACATGGCTGTTTGTTCCATTATACAACGCCTGCAATTTTGCATGTTGCCTTTAATTGTGTCTCTCACACGGTATGTTGAGGGTTCTGCAGATGTAATTGACTGACTGGATGTTTGTGCTGCTATTACAGTTTGTATTGCTTCAGTTTCTAGTGTGGGGGATGTCGGTGGTTGTACATAACATATACGGTTTGTGGGCCTTGCATTTCTACATAATCCGTATATATGTGCGTGGGCTCCGTCCCTGATTAGAGAGCTAACAGTTAGTAGACATATGTTACGGGATTGTACATTGGGCCGTTGTTAATTGGTTTCTATATCGTCTGCAGGTGAGCTTGCTACTTGTATACCTCCATAATTGCAGCGATATATCAGGGGATATGTGTAGGTGACAGCTATGCCTTGTATTTCTGTCCCATATATTTGCAGTCATTCTGGTTGTGTTGTTAGAAGAGCCTGTTTGCCATGGGTTGCCACCTTATCATATGGTCATTGTTGGACACTTGCGGGACACAAAGCAGTGTTTACAGGCCAACACGTAGCCACGGTCAGTACACAGATAGCACATACTTTTATCCTCACTACATACCTATTGTTGTGACTTTGGATACTTATCATATTGCATGTAACATTTAAGTTTCTTACATACAGGCATAACTATTAAATACGACTGTTACATTATATATGGGACATATTTATGTCCTACCATCTCGAACATTTGCCCTTTGTACTGTTTTATGTCAGGACACGCCTGCCCAGGGTGGGGATGTCCCTCTTACTGTGGTACAGGTAGTAACCATATGCCTACGGCTAGCTATACCCACACCTACCATACTGGTCTGCCTCTGACGTGACACCAACATACACATGTTGCGGACACACACACATTAGTCACACAGAAACGCACACGGCACCCTCAATGCACACTTACACAGACTACGGCACTCACAGACACAGTTGAACACTGTACCACGCGGACCGCGACACCGTCAGCGGTGACTAACCGTCCCTTCATATCATCATACTATTACTCGCGGATGTACTGTTCCGGTACTGTGTTCTATCAGTCTTTCAGCCTCGTGGTTACGCATGTCAGTATGTTACGCATTCCATGGTTGGCAGTATCCTATTTATTTGTACCTCCAAGATGTTATGAATGTCGTTGAACTATCTATCATATTTGCAGATATCGCTGAATCCATCTATATCACCATATATCCCTCTATTTCCCTTTCTATCTGTCTTATATATATGCATATGTGTACATATATATATATATATATATATATATATATATATATATCTATGTACATATCTATATATATATATATATATATATCTCTATATATATATATATATATATATATATATATATATATATATATGTATATATATATATATATATATATATATATATATATATATATATATATATATATCTATCTGGCGGGGAACGTGACAGGCACACAGCACCACCAGATGCTGTAAGACTCATGTACTGTTCAGGTGTTGGCATTCCGTGTTGCACTTGGCTGTTGTGTTTACAATGTTTGAGGGCTGCCTATGTCGGAGTCACACATTGGGCCACCTATACATTACAATTTACAGGTGGTCATGTTTGTGTGCCATCCATTTTACTGTGTGTGCAGGTGGAGAGGTGTCAGTCCATAGGGGCCTACACGGTCAGTGTATGTGCTATACGTTCCCTCTTTGCCAAGGCGTAGGCATATTGGGCATGCCTCCATCTGCCTACTGGGGCTGGCACAGTGTGTATATGGTCTGAATCCCTCTGTGCCTGTACTGGCCTTGGCACCGCGGTGGGCTATGAGGGCCTTCACCATTTTGTCCCTGCTGCAGCTGCTTCCGCAGGATCATATTATGTAGCATGGCACATACTATGACGATGTGGGCACACGTGCCTGGAGAGTATTGCAAGGCTCCACCAGATGTATCCAAGCACCGGAACCGTGATTTCAGCATCCTGAACACACGCTCTATGATGATTCTGGTTTGTGCGTGTGCCTCATTATGGCGTTCTTGCATGGGTGTGTGTGCATTTCTGATTGGAGTCATCATCCACGGCTCCAGTGCATAGCCAGCATCCCCCAAGAGATGGCCATGTGGGATGTCCCCCCTGACAAATACCTGGTACAGCTGTGAGGCATGCCAGATATGGGAGTCATGGTAGCTTCCAGGGCTGCCAGCACACACATCCATGATAATGCCCTGGGCATTGCACACGTCCTGGCAGTTGATGGAGTGGAATCCCTTGCGGTTTATGTAGCGCATACCCTGCTCACTGGGTGGTGACTTGATTTGTATGTGCGTGCAGTCTATCGCACCCAGTACCTCCGGGTATTGTGCCACACTGTGGAAGTGATGCATATTGCTGGCCAACTCCTCCTGAGTTCTGGGGAAGTATATCTGCTCATTGGCATGTGGTAACATGGCATCCAGGAACTGGTGTAGTATCCTGGATGCTTATGCCTGTGAGATGCCCATTATATCTCTAGTTGGCCTTTGAAAGGTACCTGTGGCCAGTATTCACAGGCTTACACATACCTTCATGTCCACTGGTATGGGTTCCCCTCTGTTGTTTCTGGTTCTCAGGTGTGGCTGGCACAGCTCCACTATTTGCTGTAAGATGTCCCTGCCCACCCTGTAACGCTCTACTATCTCCAGGTCATGTAGCCCCTGGTAGGTTACCCTTGGTCTGAACACTCTCCTTCTCCTCCGAGGCCTGCGGTGGTTGTCGGCATCATCCTCCAGAACACCGTCAGTCTCTAACACATGCTGATGAATCACAGCTATGGCAGCTCCCAACATGTACATTTTGAAAGTTCCCCGTGTGTTTACACCTATGGTGCGGTGTTTGGGAATACACAGGTGTGTGTTGGGTGCTTACACACTTTATACTATTGTGCTGTGAACACCGATGATGTCATAAGGTGTGTATGTACGTTCGTAGCTACAGGTTATGTTATGTGTTTTACTGCCGGAACTACTATTGTGGTGTCTTTGGTGTTGAATTACATTTGCCTGCCATGGATTACCTCTTGACCTTCCCTTTACATTTCTGCGTGTTGCACCTACCATTTTCTGGCGTGCATCCTGCAGCCTACTTTCATTTGTGCTTTCCTGGACCTGGCGTATCATGCGTTATGTGTGCTATTGCCGGTCTGCTGTCGGTTTGCTTTGCTCTACTGTGTCAGGTCTCCTATCTTTGCAATCCAATACCTTCCCTCCTTTCTTTGCATTCACATGCCTCCCCTATCCTGTTTTGTAGGTTTCTGCAAGCGGACTTGTCAGCTGCCGTCGATTGGCCTTCGTGGGTTGATTGGTGTTGATTGCTCATTAGTACTCCAATTATCTTACTTCCGCATTTCCTTTCTTTCCCATGACCTTCCTGTTTCTGCTATTGTTTGCGGCGCGTGCATCTGATTACTGGGTTTCGGGCACGTTTTCATCCTCGTACACATGCGCTTTTGGCCACCATGTGTGCTCTCAGCTAAACGATTCCTCCCCACCCCTATCCTGCAGCTTTGCTTAGCAACGGACAGGCCAGATTTGCAATGCTCCAATGTGCTTAGTGCTACAGTGGCACACCCCTCTGCTGATGTCATGTATCTCCTCTGAGCCACTCCTCTGTGTTATACCACTGCGCCGTATGGTACAACCTTCCTCCAGTGGGACATTTGCGATTCAGTATTATTTGCCTCATTTGCATGGCATTGACTACTAATTCATAGTTACAGCGCCGAACACTATCGCAAGCCCTTAGCAGCCCTTGCACCTTGGTTGTGGTATTCCATGCCTACCATTGTGTGTTATGCTGTAAACCTGATTTCTATGACGTTGTGATTTTATTACATTTTTATATTATTTCTTTATGTTACAGCTTCCGCACACATGCCTTGCGGTTGTGCTGTGCGTTACTGTGGACATGACATTAAATGTTGTTATTTACATGTTGTGCATCTTTTCTTATGCCATTGGCTGTGTATTTCGCCATTGGCATATGTTCACGCTAATGATACCTGGGTCTGGCCCTCTTCCAGAGCTCCGATGTTATGTTTGGGAAAATGTAAACCGTGTTTTTTGGTTTACATTTCTGTGGCCTTACGCTACGCCTGCACCACTTCATGAATCGCTATATGCCTTCATTTGCATGGTGCAACACTGCACATGGGGTGATTTGCATACCTACGCCAGGGGCTGCGCAGATCTGCCGTACGCCGGTAGTGCAAGTGGAATTGGATCGTACCTGAATCGCTTGGTGGCCATATTTGGCGTTATAACGCCTACGCTATGCGTGCACCTGGCGCAAGCTTCATGAATCCCGGGGCTTGTCTTTTTTGTTTTCCTACCAACTCTGGAGAGGTAAGCTCTGTCTAACCTGCATAGCCTCAAAGTTTCAGTCCACTGTCACTTGTTGCACATGCGCAGAACTAGTAACATTGTAAATACCTGCTCAAGAGAACTCATCTTCTACCATAAAATAAATACTTCCTGTTGGCAAGATAGCTATATATATATATATATATATATATATATATATATATCTCAGACAACCCCCCCTCCCCCATTAACAGAATAGACTTCCTTTGGATATTAAGCAAAGTTGCTCTCTGACCTTCTTTAAGCATAACCTGGATGGATGGACAATCATAGTTACAGCCCAGGTCTGGCCACTGAAGCTGTCACTGAAAGGGGCCTAAAACTAGATATAAATTAGTCATGCCACTGGGTACTTGCAATATGGGATATTGTGGCTAGGCTACTAATGTCCCTCTGGATCATCCATGAACCTAAATGTGTACACTTCTTTCATTTTGGCATCACTACATGCTAGCAAGCCAGTATCCTTGACCAGACCCATGAATGGTATTCACAAACTTATTACCCACTTCTGTACATCTGCTACATGATAGCATCACATAACACAGTGTTATGTAGTTCAGAGAAGTGACAAAACCTAAAAACATATAGAGATGTAGTACTGTCATCCTGCAAGACCTTAGTGTGACATGAATGAGCAACAACATTTACATAAGGCCTGCCAGTGCACTTCTGGATATGACCCAAACCATACAAGCACACCCCAGCCCCTGAATGAGAAATAGTCTTCTCACACAAAACACATTGTCTAGACAACTAAACTGCAGATATCATGTCAGTGACAGAACAGTGTTCCCACTCATTATGTCACCTCTGGTGACTGCTCTCATTGCTTTGACTGCATATCTCATGCCAGTGACAGAACAGTGTTCCCACTCATTATGTCACCTCTGGTGACTGTTCTCATTGCTATGCACTGATGATAAGCTGTAAAGTGCTGCATCCCATACCTGAATGCATTAAATGAAAACAAGAATGTGTTGTCTCAGTCCAAGTATAGGACTGTATCACCTTGTCAAATGTCCACAACAGTACACACAAGGTATGGCAAGTGTGTTGATGTCACATTTTAGCTGTATGCAAATGTCTGACATAATGCTGAGAGTCAGTTAAACATTAAAGGGTAATGTAGCCATAATGACTTATTATGGCATACAGTAATATTATGCCAAGTAGTACAACATTCATACACTGTTTACATAGTTTTCTGTCAATTCACTTTACCAACAACACAAACAGTTCTGCTGTTATCCTACAATGTGGAATTATACTTTTAGTACATCTGGGTGCTGACTAGCCTGAATCACATTAGTGTACTGTTCTTGTCTTCCACTCTGTTAGCCACACTCTCATTTGAGTAATTATCTCTAAATTTAATTAATGTGTTCTGAGCATATATATATATATATAGATATATATATGAATATCTCTCTCTCTCTCTCTCTCTCTATATATATATATATATATATATACATGTATGTGTGTGTGTGTGTGTGTGTGTGTGTGTGTTGTCTCTAACTTTGTGTGTGTGTGTGTGTGTGTGTGTGTGTGTGTGTGTGTGTGTGTGTGTGTGTGTGTGTGTGTGTGTGTGTGTGTATGTATATATACTGCTGCATCCCCAAGGGAACAAGGAGGCCCCCCCCCCTTTAAAACCAATCCCCCTTGAAAACCCCCTCCCTTTTTTTTTAGACCCATTATCAAGTACACAGCCACCTTCAGCATGTACCTTGCCAAGCACATGCATCAGCTGGAGAGACCACAGAGTTTCCTGACCAGGAAAATCCAGGGTCTCAAACACCTATCCTATAGAAATAGGTTAAAAGCCCTGTCCTTCTACTCAATCTCATACAGCCTGCTCAGAGGGGACCTGTGTCTGGTATACAAGGCTGTCTCAGACTCAGCCTTGATGAAGTTGCTGCAAATCCGTAAGCAAAACTACACTCAGGCAACCTGCATACAAGGCATCAACCTGGTCTGTGACATAAATAGAACTTGTTGGCAGGATAGATTTGTGTCCCAACAACTCCCCCATCTGTGAGATAGACTCCCTCTCCATGTTAAGCAGCGTACCTCTCTAGCCCTCTTTAAGAGGAACCTGGATGGGAAACAGAAAATATACCCCTGGGATCCCACTTGTGTCCGCGCTGGACAGGGAAAACAGGTGCTGACTTCATGGGAACATGGGTGAAATTCTTGGCTAGGCTTATAAGGGGCTCTGGGCCAATAGCCTAGTATCATCCTATGAACCTATGAACCTATGAGATATGTGAAGCAGAACTGCATGATAAGTTGGAGGCTCTTTGAGTAATTATACTGTCAAATGAGTGGATGGAGAAACAGGCAGCATGAAAAATTCAAAATATAAAGTATATTTATTTAACCATTTTAAAAGTAATAAAAAATTAACCAGGATTAAGAACTTTTGTCTCTCTCGGTAGACTTCATCAAAATGACAAGTATACAGTTTCCCCTCCCTTTATATCTTCACTGAATTAATTAGTGGGAACTTGAAAACAAAAATAGTCATTAACATTTTAAAGGAACACACACTATTTAAACTCTATGCTTCCCTAGAATTACAAAAGAGCTTCAAATATGACTTGTGATTTATAAAGTGTTAGAATTCCTTTAAAAAATACTTTAAAAATACATTGCAATGTTTTAAACAGTAATTAAAATGAAAATGTGAAAATATAAATAAATATAAATAAAAAATAAAAAGACTAGCTCACAATTCTACTTTCTTAAAATTACTTAAGAAGAAAAATTCCAGGGCAATGCATGATCTTAACATTCCAAAAGCATTATTAAAAGACATACACACATATAAAAATACTTCTATTAAAATAATTCAAAACCAAATTCATATTTTCAGGGCTGTTGGCATCAGTGCTGGTTGCAAAGCAGTGCTGTCATTCAGACCATGATTGGGGGGGGGGGGGGTTGCAAACCACATTTATCCTAAGTTGACAGATTACTTCTTTATATTCAAGGAAATTTTCCTAATTCCCCTCCCCCAGGTTCCTTTCAACAATTTTAATAATTCCAAATAAAAATCTGTTGCTATTACTAAAGTTTCTGAGTTTCTAGCCAGGGCGTTGTTAACATTCTTTTTGCTAATGCCATAGTTATGCTCATAAATCCTTTTTCTCAATGCCCTCTCTGTTTTACCTATATAGAACCCATCGCACCCAGAGCATTTAGCCATATAAATAATACCTGTTGTGCCACGATTTCCATTCTTAAAACTGACTATGGACTTTAAGTCATTATTTAAAATCATGCTTTCCCTTTCAAAAATCCAGGGACACTGTTTACAAACTCCACATTTTTTGTACCTCCTTTGGTCTTTCCATCCTTCATATACTTATTTCCTTCATGTAGTTTCTTAAAATTAAACAAAAATTGTATGAATAAAAACTCATTCATTACCTATCACTTTACCTAGTTCATTACTATCCTTCAAGAATTTCCAATATTTTTTTATAATGCTCTTAACATTACCTGACAAGTCGTTGTAAGCCACAACATAAGTGCTATTGAAATGTGTGTTATTGCATCCCAAGGGGTATGTGGGTTCATTCTTAATCAAATTCCCACCTTCTCCTAATAGGGGTTTACATTTTGTACCCCACGATTTTAAGAAATTACTTAAAGGAAATAAGTATATGAAGGATGGAAAGTCCACAATAGGCACAAAAAAGTGCGGAGCTTGCAAACAATGTCCCTGTATTTTTGAAGGGAAAAGCAGGATTTTAAATAATGACTTAAATTCCAAAGTCAGTTTTAAGAATGGAAATTGTGGCACGACAGGTATTATTTATATGGTTAAATGCTCTGCGTATGATGGGTTCTATACAAGCAAATTAGAGAGGGTATTAAAAAAAAGATTTACAAGCTATGACATTAGCACAAAGAATGTTAACAACGCCCTGGCTAGAAACTCAGAAACTTTAGTAATAGTAACAGATTTTCCTTTGGAATTATTGAAATTGTTGAAAGGAACCTGGGGGGGGGGGGTATTGGGAACATTTCCTTGAATATAAAGAAGTAATCTGCCAACTTAGGTTAAATGTGACCCCCCCCCCCAGTCTGAATGACAGCACTGCTTTGCAACCAGCACTGAAGCTTAGAGCCAGAATATATGATTTTTTTTTAAATTATTTTAATGGAAGCATTTTTATGTGTGTGTACATCCTTTAACAATACTTTTGAAATTTTTAGATCATGCATAACTCTGGATTTTTTGCTTCTTAAGTAATTTTAAGAAAGCTGAATTGTGAGATTGTGAGATTTTTTATTTTTATTTATATTCATCTACATTTTCACATTTTCATTTTTGTTACTATGTTTAAAACTTTGGAATGTTTTTAAAGGTTGTTTAAAAGAATTTTAGCACTTTATAAGTCACATAAGTCATATTTGAAGGTCGTTTGTAATTCTAGGGAAAAATGGAGTTTAAATAGTGCATGTGTTCCTTTAAAATGTTAATGACTAATTTTGTTTTTATGTTCCCACTAATTAATTCAGTGGCAATATAAAGGGAGGGAAAACTGTATACTTGTCATTCTGGTGAAGTCTCCCAAGACAGACAAAAGCACTTAATCCTGGTTATTCATTTTTTTATTTCTAAATAGTTAAATAAATATACTTTATATTTTGAACTTTTCATGCTGACTGTTCCTTCATCCACTCATTTAAAGTTTTTAGGTTACCAGTTTTGAGTGGAATATCCTATTGTAAAGGTTATACAGTCACCAATGACAGAATAAAAATTACAAGAATTCAGAGATGTACGGATCCTAGTTTAGAGATGCAGCTATTGCAAGCTGTTACAATGAAAGTCTGACCTAAGCTAAAATAAATCACCAGTAAGTAAAGGTATTCAGCCTTACTCTTCTTTCAAGTAGGAAATTAGTTTTGTTCAAGACTGGGTATTTAAATAGAACTAAACAATAGCTTTTAACCAGCAAAGAAAATGAATGTTTCTGTGGCTATGTGAGTCACATCTGGAAACAGTAAAGTAAAAAAAGAGCAATCGATATAATGCTTTGGTCATGAATATCAATGTGTAGCAAGAAGTACAGAGCTGTATGAAATCCAATTAATACTTTAATAACAATCCTAAAGAAGAGATGTTAACACATCCAATTCCAGATCATATGTATAGCAGAGTGGATACAGATTTGTTTCAGATCAGAAAAGTCATACATCTTATGTGTGGATTATTAGTCAGTTCCGTTAAATAATTAAATGGGCAGCCATAACTAGTACAAGAGTGAGTGTCTATTCAATTTATACTGTTTAAACAGCACGTGACCTGTTATTGTCATATCTGACAATAATGTGCAGTACACTAGCCAGCAATTCAGAAGATTTATGCATGAATGAGAATATCCACAAGTAATGTCCATTCCATATTACTGACACTCCAACAGACAACTGGAGAGAGAACTATAAATATCCTAAATATAATATAATGAGAAAAAAACTGTAGTAAAAGCTAAGAGGAGTGTCATCTTACAATTTTGGAATACAGTAAAAACTGACTGCAGCAACTCAGGTCTCTTACCAAGGCAAAGACTGATGGAAAGAAGGGTGAAATGCAGATTGTTTATCTCAGCTACATTGCAGATACCTGAAATCAGCAGAAACTAAAAGAAATACTGGACAGAAATGAACAGATACAGACATGCTTCCATGGTAGAAACTGCAGAAGACTACCAGACTTGCAGGCTGTAAATATGTACCCAAAAGTCATGTGAAAGTTAGCAGACTGGAGATGAAGTAGTAAGCAAAGTAGTCAAGTTAACATGTTATGTAATCTAAAATAAGATGGTAAGCTGTGTCAAAGAACTCACATTTATACAAAATAAAACTATTTAAACTGAAGTTTCAGAGAGATGTGCAAACACTAGTGTGACAACCTGTCCTGAACTGATAGTCCTGATAGTCAACAGCTGTAAAGACAAACCCCAGGATTCAATAAAATCTGTGTTGGCTCAGTGTAGAGCCTACACAGGATGCACCCATGTACATGGCCACAGTTCCTCCCTGTTAGTGCACCATGCATATTAAGGGACAGCATAGTAACAGGGATATTCAATCCATGTAGGCAGAAGTGTAGAGGCTGGTCAGATGTTATGGTGAAGCTCCCTGTAATGTTCCCTGCTGTTGTTGAAATGTGCTGCAAATTAACAGTTCATGTTTTTAATTTCTAATTTTTTTTTTTACTTTTTTTTCTTATATATTTTTTTAATGTCCGTTTGCATGACGCGGTGCATGCCAATGCCAAGCTGTGCTTACACATAGACAGCTGACACCTGCCAGACATCTAAATAGAAACTGGATGAAATTAATTATCATATATTTTTTTTAGTTTTTTTTTTAATGTCCATTTGTGCGGTGCGGAGTGCAGCAATGCCAAGCCACGCTTACGCATAGACAGCGAACACCTGCCAGACATCTAAAAATAGAAACCAGATGTAATTCATTATTTATTTCTGCTTATGTTTAAGCCCATTTGCGTGGTGTGCTGTGGTAGCTTAGTAGTATATGTGAAGGTATACTTGTTTATATTCTAACTAAATGGGTAGAGTGATGGCCTAAAGCTTCATAGGTCCTGGGTTCAAGTCCCTAGCAGGCATACCATTTGTTTAATGTAATCTAAATTTTTGTTTAATTTAAAAACATAACTTTTACATGTAGAAGAGCTGTGTGGTGCTAAGCACAACTTAAACGTGATTAATGACTACTATTGTTTGCCCATTGATAAGCTTCACTAAATCCTTGGTTGTGAGAGTTTTCATGATGCTCAGCTCTGCTTAACTGGTTTGTGCAATGCTAAGCAATGCATTGCTTTTTTGAATGTTGCTGAATGACGTGTAAGGGTGGGAAAACAGCCTATATTAAGGGCAATAGGCAGGAATTCTGCAACACATGTCAGAGTCTTTGTAACTGTCAGTATGCCAGGTGGTGTTGGAGAGGTTGCACACTTTTAGGCACAGAGATGGGGTATGCAGGAGTCCAGAGTTTGTTGGGCTCCTGATACACAATTATGAACCTAGGCTGCTACAGGGTGATTACCAGGGCTCAGAATGTAAGGCTGAGGCCTGGTATCGGTTGGCCAAGGACCTTACCAGTGCTACTGGTATCATCCACACTGGTGAGCAGAGTTGCCACCACTATGATGACCTGAAGCTTAGAAAGAGGGGAACTTTGGACACCTGGGTCCAAGAGGCTAGGGCTGGGCATGCCCCAGACATATGTAAGTATTTCTCTCACTATTTTACTAAGATGCAAGCTGAATCTGTGCAAAACTGGTATGCATAATGGTGTGCTACTCTCCCAACAGCTGCAGCTGAGAGGGCTCGCAACATTCAGTCCCATGCTAGGTGCCTGGCCAGGTTGCACCGTGAGTGTGGTAAGTATGGCTATATTATGCTAACTGTAGTGCAATAAACAATAAAGAATAAAAACTATACTGCAATAAAGAATAAGCAATAAAAACTGTAGTGCAATAAATGGGCAATTAGAAGTGTAGTGCAATAAATGAACAATAACAACTATATTGCAATAAACACTAAACAATACCAATAACAGTAAGCAAAAAGGTGTAAAGCAGGAATGTGGTGTCATAACATAACTGCACTAGAGCTGTATGCATTTGTGTGTATGGTAAGATTGATGCAGTCAAGTGTAAAATTGTAATAGCTGTAGCATACACAGGTAATAGCTTGAAAAATATATTGCTCAAGTCATAGTATGGTTCAAGGCTGTCTCCAGGCCAGTGTCAGTCACATAATCCTCTCTTTTCCTCCTACTCCAGGAACAAAATGTATATGGGTGAGGTAGACCACTTTATGGGCAGATATTGTGTGTAGACTTCACAGATAATTAACACCAATACCAAAAAAATGTTAAGCAGTGTTGGGTTTTCCTAAATAAATCTGTCTTAAAGGGGCACTATCTCAGATTATTTGCTAGAGGAGTTTGTTTACATTTTAGTACTCTGTAAGTCACATGTTCACCTAGAGGCAAGGTTTTCGCAGAGCCTTTTTAGCATACTGCAGGTCAGATTACGCAAACTCTCAGTGGGGGTTGTTAGAGGAAGTGCTTAGAACTTACAGTTGCAGTTTGTCCTTTTTTGTTTTCCTCCCCCCACTCATGAGTAATTCGATTTGCTGAATGGCTAGATTTTACTCAGCTAGAGATGCTATCTTGTCACAGACAGACCTGGAGCCTCTTTAGCAATGAAGTGATAGCTACTTTACTATGTACTTGTTTTTGCAAAACTGTGTCTAATAATTATTCAAGCCTAGGCAATAGTATTTTTCATGTTTGTTGCTACAAATATTTTCCCTCCACTGGCAAGTATTTTTCATATGGTCTGCTATTAGTGTTTGTGTCTGTGTGTATGTGTTTTGATGTAGGTACACTTTTATAATCATTCAGGTTTTCCCTCATTTTACAGCACAGCATTGCTTTGGATTGTTGTGCCTTGCAAAGAAACATGTTGAGTAACAAATGTCCAAATAGTCTAAAAGAATAAAATAGTTTGCATCTTTTCTCTAAAAATGTCATGCAGCCTTGAAACTGAATCTAATCAGTGTTCTAAAAATATTTTCTCATTAGCTGATGGTATGTTGTCCTTCAGAAACCACACCATAACTATTTGTCTAATAGTGATTCCATCCTACTGGATTTTTTTCTCATTTTTTTCTATCATTCATTGTGGTAAAATGTTTTCAACTTTCACATCTTTCCTGAATCTTTGACTGAAGTACAGTTAATTTACACTGATTAGCATTTGAAAGTAGAAACAAAGCAATCTAGACATTTCCCATATACTTTTCAGTACCATTCCGAGTATATTATAGTAGGATATTACAGTAGGTAATTACAGGGGTACTTTTACTAAGGCAGTAAAAATTAAGTGCTGCAATCGAAATCTCATGCCATCGATAACCCTACATTTTGACAAGTAACAGAAGTGATTTTTCTATGTATGTATGTATGTAACACATAATCTTGGTTTATATTCATGTGGTTTGAAAACAGCCTCTACGTGTTACTGACAGACTTGAAATTCTAGGCATTCTTGAATGTATATAAATTTCAGATATGCTACTTATTTGATAATGCAGGTCTTTTGGTGAAACTATGTATGCAGTGCACATAACTGTTTCAGAAGTGCACTTCAAGGTTAATACTGTCATTGTAAATGCATATGTTACCTGCTAAATGGCAAACTGGTTAATGGGTGTAGCAAACTCTTCAAAAAGAGTATTTATGAACATAGGAAGTGACTAGGCTATTAGCGCTGAGGCCCTTATATGCCTAGCCAAGACTTTAGCCCATGTTTAGACAAATCAGCACCCAATGCCCCTGTCCAGGAAGGACATGAGTAGAATCCCAGGGGTATATTTTCTGTTTCCCATCCAGTTATCCAGGTTGCGCTTAAAAAGGGGTAAAGAGGAACTCTGCTTGATGTGGAGAGGGAGTCGATTCCATAAATGAGGGAGTATCTGGGGCACAAATCTGTCCCGCCAACAAGTCTCGTTGATGTCGCAGACCAGGTTGAAGCTGCATGTGCAATTTACTCAAGTGTAGCTCGACTTGTGGATATGCAGCAGTCCCATCAAGATACACCTCTGAGGAGTCTGTATGAAACTGAGAAAAGGGATAGGGCTTTTAGCCTATCTGTGTAATGGTAGATGTGTGAAGCCCTGGATTCTCCTGTTGAGGAATCTCTGTGGTCTCTCCAGCTGCTGCATGTGCTTTGTGAAGTACATGCCGAAAGGTGCATTGTACTCAATAATGGGCCTTATAAGGGAGGAACTTATGAGGTGAGCCATGTAGAAGGCTTTCTGTACCCGGAAGCAACATGGTGGTCAAAAGTCAGGTTGCTATCAACCTGGGTGCCGAAATCTCTCACGACTGACTGAGTGCTTAGGGCATTGTTATTAATTTAATAATTTGTGGGGATGTAACTTTCCCCAAAGGGAATGATGATGCATTTTTTGGTATTCAGCTTGAGGCCATGTTTCTGGCACCAGTCATTTGTCTGAGTGAGACCTTCTTGGAGGATGTCCACATCACTAGGGGAATTGATGACAGCAGTTAGCTTGCAGTCATCTGCAAACTTGGTCAGCCATAACCCAATGATTTTGGCCTGCACCTCAGAAAAGTATATCCCAAATAACAGAGGCCCCAAGACCAAACCCTGGGGTACTCCGCTTGTTACAGGTCTACTGCTTGAGGTGGCTTCCCCTATTTTGACTACCTGGGTCCTATCAGTAAGCCAGTTTACTACCCATCTGGTAACATATGGATTGGTGCCTAGTTGAGAGAGTTTATGTATTATGCCCAAGTGGGGAATAGTGTCAAAGGCTTTGGCCAGGTCAAGGTAGGTGGTGTGCACAGTCTTCCCCTCGTCCATGACTTTGGTGACTATCCCAAAGAAGTCGACCAAATTTAGCAGACATGACCTCCCCTTGACTAAGCCAAACTGTGTGGTATCAAGTGTTTGGAGGTTGCCAATGTCCTTGTTAATAAGGTCCACCTATTCCATGGCCTTGCAGAGCAGGCTAGTTAGGCTGATGGGTCTATAATTTTCCGGATTGGTGGACATTCCACTTTTGTGTAAAGAGATGATAGTGGCTGCACTCCACTCAGCTGAGACAAAGCCAGTACTCAGGCTTTGGTTGAATCGGGTGCACAATGGTACTGCAAGTTTATGCCTGAGTTCATGTAGGATGCAGCCTGGGATATTATTGGGGCCCATGGAGGCTGCATTTTTTGCTTTTGAGGGAGCAGTGATGACCTGTTCCCTAGATATAAGGGGAAGGGGGCAGGTACTGGGGATGTCCTGATTTACTGATGGGGGAGACAGAGGGGCAAAGTTTTCACTGAATCTGTCAACCAGCAAGTTTACTATATCTATGGCATTTGTATATGTGGTGTCCTTGATCACCAGTTCTGAACAGATCTGGGTGCTTTCTTTGAGGTTGTGAACATATGTGAAGAAGGCCTTATGATTGTCTCTAGTAAATATGGCCAATTTGGACTTGGAGTTTGCTTTGGAGGATTTCACTAGTGCTCTTATTTGCTTGTTCAGGCTAAGGAGACATTGCTTCCAATTGGGCACCTGCTCCTTCTTGGTCTTGGACAGCAATACAATACAATTACATGTGGTATCCCACAGTGACTGATTCCAGACCCACTGGATTACTTCTACAGGATTAAGTCTAACATCAAGAATTTGTAGCTGACCACGTTTGGAGTTGTAACTACCTCACCATCTGACTTCCATATTTTTCAGAAGGAACTAGCATGCAGCAATAAGTGGTGCTTGCAGTACAGCCTAAAACTACATGCCAATAAATGCAGCACCAGCACTATGTCCTCAGCCAAAACTGACTCAGTCATTAGGGACTCGAGCACTTTCAATGACAATTGGGTATCATTTGATTGTTATGTATCCACTTATGTTAGGAAATCCTTTTACCTAATCACCAGGGATGATTAACAGAGTATTATGTCCCCTTTGGTATGTACGGCTCTAAGCACATGACCTTGAAAGGCTGCATTGTTTTCTCATTAGAATAATCAAGTGTATGTTCTTTCTTGAGCTACCCAGGTAGCCTTAAACCACTTTGTCTTTTCTGTTTTCCTACAGACTCTGGAGATGTAAGCTCTGTCTAATCTGCATAGCCTCAAAGTTGCAGTCCACTGTCACTTGTTGCACATGCGCAGAACTAGTAACATTGTAAATACCTGCTCAAGAGAACTCATCTTCTACCATAAAATAAATACTTCCTGTTGGCAAGATAGCTATATATATATATATATATATATATATATATATATATACAACCCCCTACCCCATTAACAGAATAGACTTCCTTTGGATATAAAGCAAAGTAGCTCTCTGACCTTCTTTAAGCATAACCTGGATGGATGGACAAT
>NC_056728.1:774829435-775039435 GCF_019279795.1 Protopterus annectens | reverse complement strand
TAAGCTTGAGTTAATTTCCCTTGGCCATGAACCACCACTGTCTGTGCTAGAAAGGAGTCACCAAATGATCTTTTGAGAGTTCTTCTGAACCTTCAGAAGTATCCTGGATATTTGTAGAACAGGTGGAAAAGCATGCAGGAGCATTCTTGTCCCTGGAAAAGAAAAGGCATCTGTCTTCCAGGCCTTCTTGCATGGAGTGCTGGAACAGAAATTTGTCAGTTGGTTGTTTAGAGAGGTGGCAGAAAGGTCTACCTGAGGTGTTCCCCACAGATGGATTAATTCCTGGAAGGCCCCTTGATCTGATTCTGCTTCCATTCACGCCAGTCTGCTTTGGTCCTGCTATGCTTGTTTGACATACAGTTTTGCTCTGATGGCATGTATGATGCCTAGAGAGTGAGATTGTGTAAAGCTGTATTCATTGCTAACATGGTTAGCCTGCAAAGGGGATGAGATCTTGTTCACCACTGCTTATTTATGCACAGCATCACTGTGGTATTGTCTGTAAAGACATAAACAGGACTGGAGCCCACAGGTAATTCAAAGACTTGAGAGCCTTTATAACATCTAGCATCACTTCCATGTTTGTATGTCTTGGGCTGTCTATTTTGCCACGCAGACCATGCACTTTTATACCAATTGACACTGCTGTCCAAGCAAAGTCTGAGGCATCTGTTGTTACTGACTGTTTTGGAGCAGGAGGGGAGAATGGGAGACATGAATTCTGCAAAATTTGAAGTCCCCGCCATCTGATTTCTCTTTTTACAACTCCCAGAAATGGAATTTGAGAAGACAGTAGCTTGATTCTGTGACCAACAAGATTTTGAGATAGCATTGTATCTTTCTCATGTGGAGTCTTGCAAGAGGTATTATGGGTATCATTGAAGAGACCAATAATTCTGATGTGTTCCCTAGCTAAGAATGTAGTCTGAGTGGAAAAAACAAATCCAAAGATGCAAGCAAGTCAAAGACAAAAACAAAACCACAGCTATAGACTTGCGAGGAGTGTCCAAATGAAGGTCAGAATCCAAAAGAACCTGAATTCTTAAAAAGACTCTTTATTGAAAGTCACAAAACACTAGATAACGCCAAAAACAATATGTTCGTTTTCGACCAAAAACCAAGTCTTCGTCAGAAAAAACAAATTCAGACAACTTGTGAAACACTTAAATAGCCATCCAATTATGCAAATTTTTGAATAAATCAATGTAAATCTCTCCAATAAAATTCAATGGTGCTATTATTCTAACATATTGTGGACCTTACAATTCATATTAAATAATTTAATATTCATTGAATAAATGACACTTATAAATAAACAATAAAATTATTAAAAAATTTTGTTTAAAATATATTAAGGATAATATATTCAGTGGGAATAAAAAAAATGTTACTGTTTTGAACAGTTCTTAAAAGCAATGTGATCCAAACTCATATTGTATTGCCACCTTGTGGCTAAAACCTAAAATCACAGTTTAGCCGCCCTTAATTTTAGAACTGAGGATATAGAAATCATATCATTTAAACCAGGTAGCTTAGTAGAATCTAAAATAATCTGCCAGAACAGCTCCCTGTATTCAAGTTTGGCCTCCCACATGCCACCTCTTATTTTCTTAGGTACAATTTCCAGGACAAAGAAAAGAAATGTAGCCTGAGAACAATTCAGAGTATGTCTATATAAGGCATTTTTACTATTTTGTTTCTTTATTTCATACAAATGCTCATATATGTGGTTCCTTAACTTTCTCTCAGTTTTTCCAATATAATAGGAACTACAGAATTTGCACATAGCAATGTAAACCACTCTGTTGGTGTTACAGTTGGAAAAACTATCGCTGATAATCTTCCTATCCCTTGCTGTAATAAAAATACTAGATTTATTGACTATGTAGGGTCATTGTGAGCAGGAACCACATTTAAAAGTACCTGGTCTTTTTGAAGAAACAAAATAGTAAAAATGCCTTATATAGACATACTCTGAATTGTTCTCAGGCTACATTTCTTTTCTTTGTCCTGGAAATTGTACCTAAGGAAATAAGAGGTGGCATGTGGGAGGCCAAACTTGAATACAGGGAGCTGTTCTGGCAGATTATTTCAGATTCTACTAAACTACCTGGTTTAAATGATATGCTTTCTATATCCTCAGTTCTAAAATTAAGGGCGGCTAAACTGTGATTTTAGGTTTTAGCCACAAGGTGGCAATACAATATGAGTTTGGATCACATTGCTTTTAAGAACTGTTCAAAACAGTAAAAAATTTTTATTCCCACTGAATATATTATCCTTAATACATTTTAAACAAAAAATTTTAATAATTTTATTGTTTATTTATGTGTCATTTATTCAGTGAATATTAAATTATTTAATATGAATTGTAAGGTCCACAATATGTTAGAATAATAGCACCATTGAATTTTATTGGAGAGATTTGCATTGATTTATTCAAAAATTTGCATAATTGGATGGCTATTTAAGTGTTTCACAAGTTGTCTGAATTTGTTTTTTGTGACGAAAACTTGGTTTTTGGTCAAAAACGTACATATTGTTTTTCGTGTTATCTAGTGTTTTGTGACTTTCAATAAAGAGGCTTTTTAAGAATTCAGGTTCTTCTGAGTGGAAAAACCCTAGAATAGATCTAAATATAGATCTATTATTTTTCTGGGGAATAAAAAGCTCTTTGTACTGAGATATCTAACTGACACCCCAGAAACACATTCTTGTGTGAAGGAATCAGAAAAGACTTTTGAATATTCTCTTGAAATTTCAGCCTGTGAAAGTGATCTATTACCCGAGAGATAGAGATTCCTGAAACTTTGAAAAAGACTCTACAAAGATAAGCAAGAATTAGAGATTCCTGAAACTTTGAAAAAGACTACAAAGATAAGCAAGAATCTAAATATGGAAATATGTGGATACAGTGTAGCCAGCAGTGAGGTATTACTGGAGCTAGACATTCTTGGAACAGTGGATAGCCCAAAAGATAAGGGAGAGAACTGATTCATGTGATCCAGACACGCACAACCTTAAGCAACACTTCTGATGAATAGAAATGTGATGGTATGCATCTTTTAAATCTAATGTTACTCTAAACCTCAAATGAGGAAGAATCATTCTACATTGGGTAACTTATAAACAAAGGAATGACATCTAGGTCTAAGGAAGTCATTGCTCAACTATATTCAGCATTCATCAGACCTGTCATTGAGTACAGTGCCCCCTTTGGTATGTACCTAATGAGGCACATCCAACAACTGGAACATCCAAAGAGGTTCTTCACCAAAAGAATACAAGGCATAAGTAACATGCTCTGTGCAGATCACCTCAAATCCCTATCTCTGTATTCTGTCTCCTACAAGCTATTGAGAAGAGATCAATGCCTGGAGGACTAGACATTGTTGGACTCCACACTGATGGACCTTTTGTGTATCTGCAAAACAAACAGCACTGGAATTACCCATTCTAAAGACTTAAACATTGTTTGTGATATAAACAGAACCTGCTGGAGATTGAAGTATGTATCCATCAGACCACGCCTTCTCTGGAACACGCTCCCATCCAGGTGAAGTTGAGCTCTTAACCCAATCCAAGAGAAACCTTGACAACTGGATGGATATCAGTATCCCTAATGGACACAGGCAACCTGTAAATGACTCATCTCACAGGTCCCTGCTTGTAAATGTTTCATTTTCCAAGCCCCTGCTTACATTTATCAAGGGTAGTAAAATGTGTCAGAGATTTGGGATGCATGGCTAGGCTTAAAAAGACCCTAGTGGTCATTAGTGTAGTACACACTTATGAACATATGAACCTTATGAAGTTTAAATGGTTTTGAAGTGATAACATTTTGAATTTGGGCACTACCACAAACTGGTTTAAGAAAGAAACAGAACTGGTCTGCAGTAGTTTACTTTCTTTGGCACAAGAAACATCCTTGAGTAAAAAACTTTTCCCAGCTGGGAAAGAGAAACAGCTTCTATTACCCCTGAGATGGCATGTGGTTTAAAACAGGTGGAAACAGAGAAGTCTAGTCTGGTGGATGAGGAGGAATTTTTTGAGAAGGAGGAAGTTCATCTTATTGCCACCTGTACCCTAGATGGATCACCTTCAGGACCCGTTCTCTGAAAAACAAAAGTTATGTACTCAACATACGAATGCATCTGTGTTATTCATTTTTATTCTTCCTTAACTGATTGGTCTCAAATCCGATACTGTATCCAACTCTGTTGCTTTCACCAGATTCATGGCTCCAGCTCTTGAGCTCCTCCCTTTACGTGTAATGCCCCACTGTCCTGGCTTACCTTAAATTGTGTTTGCTGCTGCCCCACAGTGATATATTTATATATATATATATATATATATATATATATATATATATATATATATATATATATATATATATATATATATATGACATTGTAGTACAAAAGGAAACAAGATAAAGGCATACAGAAAGGCTGGAGCTTAAACCAGGGAACAGATGAGTTCCCAAAAAATTCCTTAGGCCACATTAGGATAGACAGAAGGGGGTTGGATGGTGGGGAGTTGAGGTAGAATGAAAATGGACAACACTGGTGCATCATTATGGTGATTATATTACTGTTTTATCTGAAGTCATTATCATTCATTCCTCAACTGATGGGGCAGAGTTCCTAGATAGATGAACCTTGGGTGGTCCTCATGGAAGGATATTCCAGGGTACAGAGGAACCAAATGCTGCCCTATTTCTAGACAGTATGTCTAATTTGTAATGAACATACCTCTCAACCTGGAAACATCAAAAATCTGGACAAGGCCTATGGAAAATAGGTACAAATCTGCACACTGATTAATATAAATTTGCATAAATTATTACTTAACTCCGCCCACTCCAGCGAGATTGTGGGATAGCAATATTCAAAAGCAAACTGAAGAACAGACAACCAAAATATGGCACCAGAGTCTCCCTGCAGCCTGCAAGCCATTCCAATGTCTCATTACCTGGGTATTTTGCCCCATTTACCATAAACACTAATGCATGCATTCTGTTTTACTTCTACAATGATTATTTGGATTTTATTTTTACATTTTATAGCACAATACACAAACAATATTAGACATCTGCTAAAAAAAGTAAGCAATACTGTCTCACAATTAAAATAGACTTAGCATTAAAACACTGAAACCCACACCACATCCAAAGAAAATGCATCTGGCCAGTGATGGATAAAGATTACCTTTGGGCTGTTTTCAAATCATAGGCTCCTTGCACACAAAACAAAAAAAATATGTGTTCATTGATACATCTTCCTGACTTTATTAAATTATATTCCTTGTATAATATAGCACACTTGTTAGACTTGAGTGCATTTTGAAATTATTGTTTGAACATTTTTCTAATAGGTAATGAAACAAAATCCATGAGCCAATAATGACAAAACTGCCCAATTCAGAATATTTCCATCATAAAAGTCTACTTCCACACACACAATATATATACATAAAAATAGAATGACAGTAGTTTAAGCCATAGGCATCTTGCACAGCTTCTCACACTTATTTTCAATTTCATTTTTTTTTGGGGGGGGACAACAGGCCAAAAACCAGGGACACATTTTAAACATTGCTAGTATAATTTTGGAAAGTTGCTAGAATAAGATATTATGTTACCACCATGCAAGTCTTGAACCCAAAACCCTGTGCAATATAGTCAGAGCATCATATCACTATGTGAAATTGGCAGTTTCCTGGAAGATAGGAAGACTGAAATGTAAATAGCTATCATTTAGTGAATTGAATTCTCACTTCTCATCATAGCTGTCAGCCTTTTAGGACAAAAAAAAAAATACTGTACAAAGCCGATAATGGGGGGATACAGAATTCAGTATTCAGTTTTCACTTTTCACCATAGCTCTCAATGTCTTAGCACAAAAAAATTGGACAAAGCAAATAATGGGGGAATACAGCCCCAAAATAAGGACAAATCTCAAATACTGATCTTATAAACTTAGAAAATTGGTAGAATGAAAGGTTTTATGTTACCATTTATTTTCTGAAGAATATGAAGTCTGTAATTCAAATGCCTGTCATTATTTAGTGAATTCAGTCCTTCACTGATTTGCCACAAAAATCCAGAAAACCACAGATTTTATGAGGAACAGAACAAAAATATCAGGCATAAATTCACAAGTGTTATGTAGATATATGGGGAGAGACTGAGATGTATGTGTGTGTGTGTGTGTGTATATATATATATATATATATATATATATATATATATATATATATATATATATATATATATATTTGAAAATACATAGAGATAGATATTCTATGTATGTGAGAGAGAGATAGTGACAGACTGATATGCATACATACATATATATATGTATAGACATATTTATACATAGGTCATTTTGATCAAGGGGCAACAGAAGTGCGCTCAGTTTAACTAAGTGTATGGGCATGCCCAGTGGGACTGTCAGTACTTATAAAGTGACTCTAGCCCACACCTACCTGTACTCCAGTCTGGGATTTTATGTTACAGACACTGACATCTGTCCCTGTTTCTGTAGTACTGCACTTCACTCAAAATGTACATGGCATTTTCCAGCTGTCTGATGTAATTAATGTGTGACAGAGATTCATAATGTTACACCACACACAGACTGGCAATCTGTGAAAACATCAAATAATAATACCTCACATGCAAAAGATCTGGATACTTCCAGATTTGAACCATCAACAGCATCACCCATACTATCTTCCCTAATCCACTGAGCCACACATGCTGTCAGCCAAAGAGTAGTCATACATTACACAATCAACAGCATGCATATGTACATTGTTATTCCTGCTTTAAGTGAGACATACGATGTGTCATCAATTTCTATGTTACTGCCCTGAGATTGCCTGGACTGCTGATATACCATTGATGACTTCCTGTTAAAGCAGTTATATGGGAAAACTGCTGTGTTGGGTGTGGGGAAACAACACCACATGTTCTGCTGGGATACAGAGTAGTCCAAATATCATGTGATGCCACTGTTTAACATCTCCCGTGACTGATGCAGTGCATATTCCAACCATGAGGCCTAGTGAATATTAAGGAACACATACTAGTTGACTCAGGGTCAGCCTCAGATCAAGTGTTGCCCTAGGCAAAAGTACTCCACAGTGCCCCCCACACCACCTACCTGGTCAATTTACACCATCCAGATTCCTGGAAAAGTGTCCCTGCTAGAGTGGCACCTTAGGCGGCCACTTAGTTGGCCTACGCCTAAGGCCGGCTGTGAGTGGACTGGGTAACTGTAGTCCAGTGTGGATGTTACTTCTGTCCAAATAGCCCACTATATTTTCTTGAATAAATGCAGCAGATCCATACATATGATACCATATTATAGTAATCCTTACAGGTAGTGTGTAGGTTAGGGACTTACCTTGCAAAAGCAGCAGTTGACAGAACTATATTTCAGGGCTGACTCTGTTTGATGAAAGCAGTACACAGCCAATACATGGATAGGTACAAGTTGTGTGGGTTGCCTGGCATCAATTTTAATATATGTATGTGAGTAGGAGTTAGGTATCAATCCCTATGGCCCTAGGTTGTCAGTGAATGTGCCATGCTTATCTCTTAGCCAAATCCAGGACATACTGGGCGTGCATACATCTGCCTACAGGGACATCATCAGGGGGCTCCTCCTCTGAGTCCTCCTGTGACTGTGGCTGTGGTGACTTAGGCACTGATGGGATGCTATGTTTTCCTTCCCTTTGCTGATCCTGCTGCAGCTCTTTCCGCAGGATCATATTGTGTACCACAGCACATACTGTGAACATATGTGCACATATGGCTGGGGAGTACTGCAGGTACCACTGGCTCCACCAGATATATTGAGGCACTGGAACCGTGACTTCAGAAGCCCAAACACATGCTCTATGATGTTTCTAGTTTGTGTGTGTGTGTGCCTCATTAAGGCATTCTTCCATGGTTGTGTGTGTACATTTCTGATGGGTGTCATTATCCATGGTTCCAAGGAGTAGCCAGCATCTCCCAGTAAATGGCCATGTGGGATGTCCCCCCAGCCAACATCTGGTACAGCTGTGATGTGTGCCAGATATGGTAGTCATGACAACTGCCAGGGCTAACAGCACACACATAATCCCCTGGGCACTGCACATGACTTGGCAGTTGATGGAGTGGTTGGCACCCCTTGTGGTTGATGTAGATTCTACCCTCCTCACTGGGTGGTGCCTTGATGTGTACATGAGTGTAATCTGTGGCACCCAGTACTTCAGGGTAGTGTGCTACAGGGTAGAAGTGTTGCATATTGCTGCCCCTTGCCTCAGCAGTGAGGGGAAAAGAAATGTGCTCACTGGCATGTGGTAGCATGCCATCCAGGAAATGGTGGAGTATCGTGGATGTTGATTCCTGTGAGACCCCCATCATATCCCCAGTTGGTCTTTGCAAAGTACATGTGGCTATTATCCTAAGGGCTACACATACCTTTGTTTCCACTGGGATGGGTTCCCTTCTTTTGGCTCTGGGCCTGAGTTGAGGGTGGCAGAGCTCAGTGAGTTCTTGTAGTATTTCCCTGTCCACCTTGTAGTGCTCTACAATCTCCAGCTCATGTAACTCTTGGAAGGTTACCCTGGGCCTGAACACTCTTCTCCTTCTCTGTCTAGGCCTATTGTCAGCAGCAGAACCACAGCATTGACTTCAGTGGCTTTAGCACATACAGGTGTAGCAGACCTGCAGCAGTCACTAGCATTCTCTCATTTAAAATTCCCAAGTCTGTACTCCAGTGGTCCAGGGTACTGGGAAAAAATCAGAATGTATGGTGTATGCATACTTTATAGAGGTCTGCTGTAGGTGCAGAATGTGTGATTGGCTAACTGTGATCTATCACACTTGCCTACAATATAGTTAACATAATTTAATGACACTATTTTAGCTTAAACAAGGGTCAAAACTAATTAATAAATTTTTTTCAGACACGCTCAGCATGGCAGCGCACAGCGCAAACATGCGCACTGAAGGTAAACAGAGATTACAACTTAGTGGACACCCCCCCCATGAGGACACGCTCAGCCAGGCAGCACACTGCGCAAACACATGCACCTAAGCTTAAATAAGCATAGAAGTCACCCTGGTGTCAGCTGTGTAAACAGCAACATGGGTCTAAGCCTGCACAAAGGGGATATGTGGACACGATTACTCGTTTCTGCTATTCAGTAACTCCACTTAATTTGCATAAGTATCCATGCTCACTCCCTGGAAACTACATGGTTCATAGCCCTATCATATTAACAACAGCACCAATGCACCACTGTAGGGACTCCACACAAGGTCCTGTAATACATTTCTGTCACATAATATTAATTTTTTTTCCAATTTTTTATTTTATTTTTTTATAAAGCTTGTTTGCGCACTGTGTCACACCATGCAAACATGCCCAGATTATTAAAAAATTTAATTTAACTTATTTCCTTTAATTTTTCCAACATATAGGCATTTTGCTCATATGTGTATGTGGTATGACATTTCTGTTCATATATATACATTTTTACCACCTTTTTTGTCTGTCTACACTTCTGTACATGGGATTATTCTGCGTACACTACAGACACTGACACAGGGTCTGAACAGATACCTGTCTGCTTTCTGAATCACTCTACCTGCCTTATTTGCATGAGATTCACCAGCTTATGAGGTGATTTGCATGCCATGGAAGTTTCCATTTTGGTGCGTGTGTCCTCAGCATTGCTTACTGAATCCAAAAATATTCATGCCCATGCAAGCAGTGCTGCATGATGTCTAGATGAAAAAAAAAACATGTAGGCTTTATGAAATTCCCCCCACACTCTTGAAATACACACACACACACACACACACACACACACACACACACACACACACACACACACACACACACACACACACACACTTTTGAGTTTTTCAGCAGTCTCCAATACCTGGTGAATTTAATATGATTATTTACACTGCACATGTGGTTGGTTGCCTTTTTGGATCAGCTGCTGATGAATAACTGTTTCACTTAGATACATGCATTCATTTTTAAAATGCAGCCATCATAGCAATATAACCATAACAGTGAATGTCTCCAAAAAGCCAAATCAAAGAGAAAAAAATCATCAGAAAAATGGAAAAAAAGTAAAAAGAAAAATAATAATTCTGGGTAAACAGAATGATATTGGTGGTTGCCATGACAGCTGTGACTGAAACATGTAACCTGGATTTACTTGTAACTTCTTAGCAGTCTAATAAGCTGATATACTTAAATGAATAAATTCTTATTCTAAGCCATGTGCTCATTTTATCATTTTTGCTCAGGATAAATACAGAGATAGGGACAGACAAAACAGACATATGGGTAACTAGATAGATAAATGAAAACATACCTAACAGATATGTTTGACTAGAGAACTGGTGTGGGAGACAAGAATTTAAGAAGAAGACTGTATGCATGGCCTTCTTAAACAAAAACAAAGCACTTGACAACATACAAAACAAATTGCTAGTGAACAATTCAGACAAAATTATAGTGTGTCATGGGGGTGATGGCATGTGTAAAACAACCTATATCACAAGTATGAGACCAAAAATTACACCTCCAACAACACTGAAAAATAAACTACAATGCAAAAATAAAGTAAAATAAATAAATAAGCAAGTAACTTAGGAATGTTGCCTCTCCCTGATATTACATTACAGAATTTTTGCATGCGACACCTACTGCAAACTCCACTGTATCCATACCTCTCAACCGTACTGAATTTCTCTGAGGTCCAAATAATGGGGTGCCACGATTCCAAAATTAATTTCTGAATTTCCGGGCTTTTTTTTAAATGTTTTTGTTTTTCAGCTGATGTCATCACGTGCAGAGATGTACACGATGACATCAGCTCCATGAACAGCCTGTCAGCCTGTCGGAATTGAAGGATTCACTGAACTTTGTTTATGTAATTCTGGGCCATAGCGTGCATGCAGTTCCCTAAAGCAACATTTGAATTTCACGGTTACTGCTCAGCTCGGCTCCTCCATGTAAGACAAACTGTGTGCACTGTGCTGTCTTTTATTTTAATGGGGGCCAGGGCACATTTTAATGCATTTAGAAGCAACGGCCAGCCAGCCTCAGCAGAAATCATCTTTCCCGGTAAGACAAACTGTGCTGCATTAAGTTAATTAATGAGAAGTGCTGTCTTTTACTTTGACACAAACTGTGCTGCATAAACGTGTTATCTACTTTAATGGCGCTTGCCTTGCAGGAACATTATTCAGAAATCAGCGCTGCTGCCGCTGCATTATGTTAATTGAGGATTGCTGACTTTTATTTTAATGGTGTGTAACTGTGCTACATAGTCCTGCATTAAATTAACAGACTGGCCAACTTCAACTTATTATTTACTTAAACGACACGTGTTATTGAAATGTGCAGTCCAAGCTATACTGCATAATTCTGCATTAAGTTAACAGCCTGGCCAACTCCAACTTATTTACTTTAAAGACACTTGTTACTGAAATGTGCCATCTTTTTTACTTTAACAGCACTCGTTATTGAAATCTGAAATGTGCTTGCAGGAACATTATTCAGAACAGAACTGTGCACTGTGTGTGTTTATTTTATTTTAAGCAGACTAGCAGAGTGGTTATTGACAGCAAAGTGGTTCATTATTTAAGAAGATAATTCAAATGTGCGTGGTTCGTTATTGGTAGCAGCAGCTATTTTATTTAAGCAATGTACTGCTAAGCATTTTTGGTGTCATGGTGTGTGTTTATTATTTTATTTTAAACAGAGTGGTTATTATTCACAGCAGAGGGGTTCGTTATTGGCAGCCAGCTCCACTCCGGTGTATTAAGCAATGTGCTAAGGTTCATTATTTTATTTGAGCAGAGTGGTTTGTGTATTAAGCAGATTACTAATTCAAATGTTACACTCGTCAGTGTGTGTGGTTCATATTTTATTTGATGGCAGCTCCTTTCATATTTTATTTGATGGCAGCTATGTGTGTTTATTTGATGGCAGCTCCTTTCATATTTTATTTGATGGTGTGTGTGTGTGTGTGTGTGTGTGTGTGTGTGTGTGTGTGTGTGTGTGTGTGTGTTTCCCCAGTTAGGTGTAACAGCTGGTTAGGGTTACTGAAACTCAAGCTCTGAGCCTTAAGTACAAGGAGCAAGAGCCTAACTTATCTACCCATACCCCAACACTTGTGATTGTTTTACAGAATGTCTGAAATGTACTTTTTGTCTATTCCTCGTAAAATGTTCTGGCAAATCAGTGTGAACTGAATTCACTAAATAATGATAGCCATTTAAGTTTCAGTCTTTCTATCTTTCAGGAAAGGCATGGTAATGCAAAACATTTTATTCCAGCAACTTTTCTAAGATTATACAAGCAATGTTTAAAAATGTGTCCCTAGTTTTGGGTCTTTGCCCCACCCTCCTCCAATAAATTTTGGCTTTTCCAGATTTTTTGTGCATAGTTCTTCAGGGGGAGAGAAGTTTAGTACTGCTTGTGTTACTAACAACAAACAGACTTGGCATAGCAGGTAGCTGAATTCTTGATTTTGATGCAGAAGGCTGCGTGTTCTACTCCCACAGTACGTAGACAGATTGCTGATACTGTACTGTGTTGTATTTTTAAAGGGGTGGATGATGCAGTCCTGAGAATGTCCTCTTTAGTGTAGATACCTAGTAACTATGAACCTGTTATCAGTTTGCCATCCATTCCCTATTGCAATATTCCTAGCTTATCATTTTTAGTGTAACATAGGCAATTTACTCTTCAGGCATTTTATTTGTAGATGACGCAACAAAATATAAAGTTGTTTGCTAGCAGCAACCTCTTCATTAGTTACAGATCTCTTTAATGTGGAATTATTTAGATGACATTTACTTCCACAGAAAGTGTGCATATTTACTGATACTGGTGGATTGTAGACATTTGAGTAGACTTTTGTGATGGAAATGTTCTAAATTCGGCAGTTTTGTTATTATTGGTTCATGCATTTTGTTTCACTGCTTAGTGGAAAAATGTTCAAAACAATAAATTTAAAACATGCTCTAACAAGTGTGCTGTATTATACAAGGAACATAATTTAATACAGTCAGGAAGGTGTATGAATGAGCACATGTATGTTTCATGCACAAGGGGCCTATGATTTGAAAACAACCCAAAGGTAATCTTTATCCACCACTGGTCAGATGCATTTTCTTTGAATGTGGGTTTCAATGTTGTTTCAATGAATGTGAGTTTCAAGGGCAGATAAGTTTTAAGGGTGTCTATTTTCATTGTGAGGCTGTGTTGCTTTGTTTAGCAGATGGCTATTAGTGTTTATACTATAAAATGTAAAATAAAAGTTTTAAAGAAATCCATCCAAGTAATCATTGTGGAAGTAAAGCAATATGCACATTACAGTGTTTATGGTAAATGGGGCGAAATAGCCAAGAAATTGGACATCAGAATGGCTGTAGGGGGACTCTGAGGCCATATTTTGGTCGTCTGTTCTTCAGTTTGCATTTGAAAGTTGATATCCCAGAATTCGGTTGGCATGGGCGGGGTTACATAATTATGTATGCAAAATTTATGTTAATCAGCGTGCAGATTTGTACCTATTTTCATGGACCTTTGTACAGATTTTTGATGTTTCCAGGTTGAGAGGTATGACTGTATCCCAGAGCAGAAAAATAATCTAGAGTACAAGAACATGGACTTAGTACATATTCCCCCAAACTGCACTTGTAGTTTTGCTACTCCATGGATTGTAATTACTGTTTTGGTAATTTCAAGAGACACCTCAGTAAATCACTGGCTAAATAAAAGGACACATATGGTGAAAGTATACAAACCTAAATCATAATAAAAGTCTTGTGAACAGTTTTTATATATAGCTAAATGTGGCCTTGCAGAAGGCCAGGAAGGCATAGTATGCCTTGAAGTTGAAAAGGAAAGATATTGAACAGAGTCAATACACAAAAAAAGTGTAGAAAAATGGTCCTGTTACACAGATGAAGGAGCCCTGACTATGACCTTTGTTCAATTAACAGCAAGGGTACTGGATGGTTATGGCAGGATGGTGGGAGTGAACAACCAATGTCAGTAAGGGGAGGGAAGTGGCTCTGGTTTGCCACTTGGCTAATACCTAGAGGGAGACCTAGGTGCTGCACATGCAGGAATGAGCCTAATGAGCAAATGCTGCACTGGAAGTAAACCTGATATGTCAGAATGTCATGTTTGATAGCACGTATGACCCTAGACAAAGCTGCATTTGTGGAGCTCAAGGAAACTACTGTGAAAGTTCTCCAGAGATTGGGTAGATTACCCTACTGGACCTGGAAGCTGGCTCCCAATAAAATGAATGGAGAGAGTGACTGAAGTACAGCAGCTATCAGGCAGGTCCAACTGATGTTGGCAATTGGGCTGAAGAAATGTAGAAAAGATAAATCACGATGATTGGACTGGAGAAAAAGTTTAAAATATGACACCATAAATTCAATATACAAATAAAAAACAAGGCGTTCCTATAACAGTCTGATATAGGTTCAAGTGTACTTGCTAGACCTTTAGAAGCCTAACATTACATTTCCATGAAGTTTTTTTTACTCCTTATGTTTTAAGTTTGAATAATCCAGAGTCAAGCAGAACATTTACATGTTATACATATCTATGAGGGACAAGGGTAATGATCTTGGTGTGAATTTTTGGTTATCTAGCCATTCTTCCACTTTTTGTTTGAAAAGTGTAAGGGAAATACCTTGCTTTATGTAGAGAGGAAGACAATTCCAAAGAAGTGTTATTTTCTGTGAGACATATCTATCACTCCAACATATTTTACTTATATTGCATAAGAGCTTTAGATCTCTTGATCAGGCATTTTCCCCCCAGGGGACTTGCGAATGGGCAGTAGATCAGACAGGAAGGGTCTGCTGAGGCTCTGTATGCAATTCAGTGATCACCTCTCTGTAGTCTGTATGACACAGAGAAAAGACAAGGCTTTGGTCTAGATGGTTTTTATGATGTAGGTCCTTGTTTTTTTTAGTAAGAAAGTATTACAGACACGGGAGTTGTATCAAACTTTTGTACATGCAAATACTGAGGGAGCATTATACTCAGTGATCAGCCTGATTAATGTGGAATGCAGTGGAATGATCACATCCCTGGACCTGGATGTCATACCATTAATAATAAGCTGTGCAATGAAAAAGCACTTTCTTACAATAGGGGGTACATAGGTTCATAGGTTCATAGGTTCATACTAGGCTATCTGCCCGAGGGCATTTACAAGCCTAGCCCATAGTTTTGTGGCTTACGCCACCCCTTTAGTATGGGGAGCTATACCCATTATTTTGCTGTGCCTCTGTTGAGCAGTGACACTGAGGTAATCCCTGGGGTATATCTGCGATCTCCCATCCATTGGTCAAGATTTCTCTTGAACAAGGCCAGCGAGGTGCTCTGCCTCACATATACCGGGATTTTATTCCACAGCATAGGGAGTCTTTGGGTGATGAATCTATCCCTCCAGCACGTCCTATTAATAGCCGTGTCGAGGTTTAAGTCTCCCGCCCTTGTGGCTCTGACGGATCTAGATTTTTGAGGTGAAGCATATTCATCAAATCTGGGTTTGACATGGCCTTGTATGTTAGGCAAAGGTCACCTCTGAGCAAGCGGTGGCGACTGAATAGAGCTGGAGTTCTTTCAGTCGGGCAGCATAGGACAGATGTTTGAGACCCTTTATCCTTTTGGTGAGGAACTTTGTGGCCTCTCCAGCTGCTGCAAGTGTCGGGTCAGATACATTCCGAATGGGGCATTGTACTCAATCATTGGTCTGATGAGTGATGAGTATAGGAGACTATGACCTCCCTTGATCTAGATGAGAATCCATTCATGATAAGGTGGGCAATGTAGAAGGTCTTCCTAACTACTTTAGCTACATGGGTGTTGAATGACAGACTACTATCAACCTGGGTCCCCAGGTCCCTGATAACTTCTTCTGTACTCAGTGGATTGCCACCTATTTGGTAGCTAGGGTAACCTTGTTTTTCCCGAAGGGTATGACTATGCATTTTTTGGCATTTAACTTTAGGCCATGGCTCTGGCACCAGTTATCCGTTTCTGTGAGACCCTTCTGAAGGATATCTGTGTCAAATGTGTTTTCTACTATGGCGCCCAGTTTGCAGTCATCTGCAAACTTTGTCAGCCATAACCCTCCTGTGTTTGCTTGTACTTGGAAAAGTAGATGCCAAACAAGAGTGGGCCCAGGACTGAGCCCTGTGGTACACCACTTGTGACAGGCTTTGAGTCTGACATGGCGCCAGCAACTCTGACCCTGTGGGTTCTGTCACTCAGCCAGTTTGCAACCCATCTTGTGATGTATGGGTTAACATTTAAGCTGATGAGTTTTTCAATGATACCAGTGGGGTATTGTATCAAAGGCCTTCGCCAGATCGAGGTAGGCTGTATGGACTGCCTTTCCCTCATCAATGGCTTTGGTGACTGTTTCAAAAAGTCAACCAAGTTTAGAAGGCATGATCTGCCTTTGACAAAGCCAAACTGGGATGGATCCAAAGTCTGCAAATTCCTATGTCTTTATTTATGAGGTCCATTATGATCCTCTCCATGGCTTTGCAGATAAGGCTTGTCAAGCTAATGGGCGGTAATTTCCAGGGTCGGTGGAGGCACCGCCTTTGTGAAGTGGGACCACAGTTGCAGTGCGCCACTCCTGGGTGCGTATCCAGAGGTAAGACTATGATTAAACAGCTGTCCTAGCTGTGGGTTTAATTCCTCGTTGAGTTCGTGGAGCACACAGCCGGGGACACCATCAGGTCCCATGGATGCTGTGTTTTTTGCTTTGGAGAGAGCGGTTCTCACTTGGGCGTTGGAGATGTTTGCGGGCCTGCAATCACTTCGTATAGATATCTCTCCTTTTGGGGAGGGAGAAGTTTGCACTGAACCTGTCAGCCAGTATGTTGGCAATGTCTGTAGGATCAGTAATCTTCACATCATTTTGAACTAGTTCTGAGCATATCTGGGAGTTTCCTCCCAGGTATCTAACATAGCTAAAGAAGGCCTTATGATTGTCTTTTGAGTCTTTAGCTATTTTTCTCTCAAAATTTGCTTTGGATGATTTTATGAGAGCTCTTAGTTTTTACTTATAGTGATCAAGGGTGTCTTACCTTTTAAGGATTTTGCTCTATCTTGTAGTAGCTTCCTCCTTTTGTTGTAGAGTTTGTTTATGGCTGGGGTCCACCAGAGTGGACGCTTGCCTTTGGTACAAAGAGTCTTTGTTTTGCTTGGGATTGCCTTATCCATGCAGTCCTGCAGGTGCTGGTAGAAGGCATTTGTAAGTGATTCAGCGGCTTGAGTACTGTTTTCTGTCAGCTCGGGGGCCTTAAAGGAGACCACACTAGTCTTTAGAAGTGTGAAGTCGGCTTTCGAGAAGTTCTTTACTGTGGTCTTTTTTATTTCAGGTGGGGGTGGGATGAGGAAGGACAGTTCATTGTCCACATAGGTTCCCAGGTCCGAAAACTACTGGATCAGTTTTTAGGGGTGTGTTCTCAGTTGATAGCTATAAGGCTCTTCTTTCTTACTGAAGGATACTATTACACATTTCTTGGCATTCAGTTTTAGTCCATGGTTTTGACATCAGCCATTGGTTTGGGGAAGGTCCTCTTGAGGGATCTTGGTGTCCTCTGGGAAGTTGATGATGGTACCAGCTTTACAGTTATCTGCAAACTTGGTCAGAGATAAAGCCTTACCAATAACTTTGACCTCTGAGAAGTAAATACCAGAGGGGAGTGGCCCAAGGACAGTACCCTGGGGTACATAACCAGTGACAGGTATTTTGGAGGAGGTACAGTAGCCCACTCAAATTTCCTACATTCTATTTGTGAGTCAGTTTACTATACATTGAGTTACATGGGCATTAATATTTAGCTGGGATGGTTTATCTGCAATACCTGACTGCTCTAAAAGCACAACCATGTTAGTTCAAGTTTACATTTGATTAAAAGTTGTTTCATTGTATTGTAAACTCTGGGGAACCAATGTTTGTCTGAGACTACTCTACTCCATATATGGCAGTTTCTCCCTTTGCTTCTGTCATGTGACAAGAGTGTATGTGGCATATGGAGGGGCACTGCAAAAACACTGTTTCCCTTTGACTGCAGGTGGTTAGTAGGGAAATTGTTTCTTGATCAGATGTAAGTGAAGAACTGGTTTACTTATGACTTCATCTTGATTGTTTATAATGGAAGTGCAAAATGCAATTAATGCAATATAATATATCTAACTCATTCCAGCCTAGTAACACCTTCAGGCATTTCTGCAGTTACATCCTACTGATGTCTCTAGGTGTCAAGCATTGCTTGTTTATATTTGCATTAATAATTCCAAATCCATATTACATACAAGTTATTATAAGATTTCATATTAAAGGTTGCATAATGGCAAACACATCTGTATCAATATTTGATCTCTGTCTAGTGCAGAGAAAGTGATATTGAATATTATTTGTATAGTATTTATCTGTATTGTAATAATTGTTTTATTTCTCTCTCTCAAAAATCAAGTGAAACAGACAGAACTGCTTAGCCTCATATGAAAGCTCTCAGATGTTTGAAGAAAATTCTGCCAGCAGTATGTTTGATGCTTGAATGGTTACTGAGATATCATAAACAGTCTGTACAACATTACAAAATTTATATTTACTGTGGTCATTGTAATTTATAACATCTAGAGTAAGAATTAAATGAATGCAACCATTGTAAAGGTTAGTTTGTGCTAAATGGTTTGCCATTTACATTTTTAATAACACATCATTACAGAGATATGACTTTATGTTTGAACTGTGAGGTGATAACTTTATTGCTTAATAAGCTCAGGCCACACCCTCTAGGAGTTTGAGTGCAAACTTCAAAGAACTTCCGTGGGAAAAATGAGATAAGCTAATGCTAAGTGTGGAATATGAGCAAAGATCAAGAAAGGGATACTGGGACATATAAGAAATGGCATTATGAGTGTAAAGTGAAAATTGGTTGGCTTTGTTTATCAGCGGTTAGTATTAACCCATGCAGTGCTAAGGACAATTTCATTCTGAATGCCTCTTCTGCACTGTCTCACACACACACACACACACACACACACACACACACACACACACACACACACACACACACACACACACACACACACACACACTATATATATATATATTTGCTGAAAACCCATTTTGTTGGAAAAAAGGTGGATCTCATGCTAGTGTAAAAATGCATAAAACACAAAAGACAATGTTTCTTGCAACGTTACTCACATCACACAAGTATCAACTCCACAGAACCCATAATACAATGAAACAACCTATACTAACTCTGAGATCACAGCACAGTGGGGGTAAAGAGAAACTTCCTAATTCAACTATTCAGTAATATCACATAGTGAGTGGATTTGAAAAAAAGTTAGTTGTGCAGTGTTACTAACACTGCATTATTGTGGTCTAGTAGTGCTACTCAGCTAAAGAGCATTTCAGAGACATGCAAGAGACACATGGAACCAAAGGTCATTAGCAGCTCATTTTGTATCTCTGAATTGAACATTTAATGCAGCTGGAATAACTGTGTTATATAACTAATGCCAAATCATACAATATTATTGCATAGGCACCTATGCACGGGTATGCACACGCACTCACACATGCACTCTCCAAATGCACTTCACACTTATCAGCTGCAGCAACAAGAGAGCTTGCAACTGCTGTGGGCAGCAATGGATGTTCCCCGTAAAACTGCACATGCAGTCCTCACTTCTCCATTTAAAATAGCATGGCAGAAGTTGCATTTGAATCTCAACTGTTTTGATCTTGATAAACAGCTCTGAGGCAGAGCATATGACTAATTTTGCATAAGTAGAATTTAGGGACTGCTGCAGTTCCATACTGAATTATCTAACAAGACTGCCATCCTTAAATCATTCCCTCATAATGCACTGAACAATCCTGCTAAAAAGTGGTCTACACAGTCCCTGGGATTCATGAAGCTCCATTCTTGCATGGAGTGGTTCGTGCCCATTTAGAACAGCAGCTCACCTTGCATATGCATGAAGGAGCGCTGCTGATTAATCTAAACAGGCATGAACCATGAACGAGTGCAGGAGGTGTGTCCAAGTAGTGCACGGACACTAAACATGCCCCCTACACTCAGAAAGTGATGTACAGCACTTTCTAAGTTGAACTGGCATAATATTAAAGCTTTGCGCTAATATTATGCCAGTATTTCAGTGTCCACGGACACTGAAATGATAAAATAATCATTTCAGTGTCCGCGGACATGGAAATAAAAACGACAGTAAGAAAGCAATGCAGGGGGTGTCTTACAGGTTCTGTGACACACCCTCTGCATTGCTAAAGTGCTATATGGCACTTTTGCAGTCTGCTAAAGCAGGAAATGTGTGCAAATGCACACATAACAGGGGATAAATCCCCCAAAAGTGGAAAAGCACAAGCACAGCCCCACAAACATAGAAAGTTGATAGAGAACAGGTCATGCAGCAGCATGAATCAAGTAAGGGTAGAAGTCTGAAAGCAAATGTATGGCAACATTCCCTCACATCAGTTCATGTTAACAAAGGTACAAATGATGGGGGGAATAAAACTACATTAGGGACACGCCTGAAAAATTGCCCCACACACTTAAATAGTTGATAGATAACAGGATATGTATTAGCAGGAGTCCCTGAAGGATAGAAGCCTGCAAGCTAAATCACTGCCAGTATTTCATGATTGCAGTCCAAAGTAGTTATCAGAACACCACAATAAACACCTATATAAGCTAATAACATCATAATAATATATAACTTTTTTTCCAGTAGCCTAAAAAATGTTTAAGTGTAACTAAGTGGGCGTGTATGTTATGGCCATCCACGTAGCATAGCTTAAACATCCCATAGGAACTAAATGCAAATAGCTGAAATTTTTAAATTGAAGTACTGTAGTGGTTAGAGTTGTAGCTTTATATCCAGGTGTTCATGGTTCAAGTCCCAAGGCAGCAATTTATTTTCCTATGTGAAAGTAGTGTTAATATTATTTTAGTAAACTTAAATTATGTAGCAACCTTTTTTCAACCAGGGTAGTGTAGCAGTTCCAAAAGTGAGATGTAATTGTAGAAAAGATGTGAAACCCCATATAAACGCAAGTGCCCCATACAGTATAGTCACACAAGAATATAATTTAATGAAAAAACATAGGGAGATTCATGGAAGGTAAATGTAAAATTATAATGTGTATATAAATATTATTTTGTAATAAAAAATTATAAGTATATTATGCTTAAATGTGCCTTCATCACTCTGTATCCATTAGACCTTGTTCTGCCCAGCAACAAATTATTCAGCTCTGTCAAGTCTTGAACCCGGGATGGTGTCCTCTACAATGACAGCAAAATACCACTACAACATCTGAGCTGTGAAAAATTGTAATGCTTTAACAAACATATCATGCATTCTGGTAATTTAACATTAATGAAAAAAAAACAACAGTACCAAGTGTCAAATCCATGATCCTAAACACGAGAGTCAGAGGAATGTACCAATACACCATCTGAACTGCAAAAAATAATGTTGTTTTTTCAAACATATCATGCAATAGAGGCATACAACATTAGGAAGAAAGCTTTGTGGAACCAGTCATGTGTTGTATATAGACATACACACACACACACACACACACACACACACACACACACACACACACACATATATATATATATATATATATCTGATGAAACATATATATGAAAAAGTAGAGTCATAATATAGATATACATATATAAAAATATAAATGAGAAAAAAAAATATATATATATGCATGTATGTATATAACATGCAGTGCAGTTATACCTCAGAACCATCCCTCAACCTGTTAGTGCAAGAAAACTGTACAAAGGGGAGGGGCAATGGGCCACATATAGGAGCATATTTCAAATACTGCTACTACAAATGAAGACATTTGCTACAGCAATAGGGTGTGTTTCAGCAGACAATTACTGAAGGATATGAAGATGGAAACTGAAATGTTATGTCATTATTTACTGACATAAATCCTTGGATCATCACCGTGATTTACCAGACAAATAGAAATAAATTGTGGAACTGAACAAAAGTATGGGCCAAACATCCAGACATTCTGTAAAAATCCTGGCAGTGGAGAGGTATGCTCAGAACCCCTTAGTGCAATGAATCCGGACCAAGGCTGACAAAATGGGGGGGGGGGGCAAAGGCATGAAAATAGGGACATAGCCAAAATACATCAGTAGATAAGCTGAGAAAGTTGATGCAGTAACACTGTATGTCCTAACATATATCAACTGAAATATCACAATTCCAGGACTCAATTGCTTCCCATTAGTTAGTGACCTCAATCCCCACATCATCCCACTGATGTGTCAGGAATACACAACAGTTATGGGGACCAGACCAAAGATATCGGCCAGACACCTGGACATCCATCAAATATGTGGACATACAACAGAAGGGAAACCACACTGAGCTACCAAGCAATGTACAAACTACAATCAGACTGATATAACACTACCCAAGTCCAGCTCTGGGGTTGTACACATGCATTAGCAAATATAACAGGCACTACAGGGATGTAACACTACTGGAAAACAGACACTGGTGTGAAAGTGCATAGCCCCCAAAAATTGCACCACAGTCACAGTGACATACCAGTAAGCAAACTGAACACTACAGTATATTGACTGTGAGAGCAACAAATTCCATTTGCCACTCACACATTACCGCTACATAAACTGCCCCAAGTCACAGTGTAGTGGGAATCGTGAGGTGTTACAGGATATGTCACGGTCTGCATGTACAAACATATACAGGTGATAGGGAACCAGAAACTAGAGCTGCATGCACAGTCAAAAAGAGCCCATGACACTCACATGTACCCCCTCCCTACACAACCCAAATAACATGTATACACTACACTGCTACACAGTCCTGACAGTCTTTTAACAATGGGCAGACATACACAGATCTCTCAAATGTACAGTTTCCCACAGAATGTATAGGCACAGGACTCTTATCTATGGCTGCTTTCTTGTTACATGTCTGCGGGTCTATGATGTCGCTGGGATGGTAGCAGGAATGAATGCAATAAATAATGAAACTACATACCTCTGAACCTCTTAGTGCATGCCATCTGGACAAAGCCTGACATAATTGGGGGACAGAGGCCCAAACACAGGGGTATATTGGACATATTGCTGTGATAAATGTAGACAGTTGCTGGTGCTACCGGCTTTGTTGTAACATATCTTTTTTGAGGGATATGAAGTCAGTAATACCAATGGATGTTAGCATTTACTGACTGCATTCCCCAGAGTATCCTACCAATTAGCCAAGGACAACAACTATCTGGGGAACAGGCCAAACATATGAGCCACGCATCTGCACAGGGTCTAGACCTCTGGACAGTGTAGAGGTATGACCGCAGTGATGTAACAGAATGGAAATTACCTGACAGCTGCCAAACATGTCACCCAGCACATTATGAAGTGCAGTAAGACCAACATGACACTCCCCCAGATCACCTCTGGGAAATTACCCATGTATATTCAAATAGAGCATGCACGACAGGGATGGAACTGTAGTGAAAGCAGAGAGTGGTGCAGAAATGTACACCCCAAAACATTTGCAACACAGTCACAGCAACATACCAGTACCCAAAATGAACTCTAGAGTAGAACGACTGTCTGAGCAAACATATCCTGATTGTCAGTCACATACTACACCGACATATACTGGCTGAATTCACAGTGTACTGGGAATCCTGAGGTGTTACAGGACAGTTCACAGTCAGCCCCTACAAGCATATAGACATGATAGACCTCCAGCAGCTGTAGCAGCATGCGGAGTCAGATAGGTAAAGGATGTATGGCACTCACATCTTCTACTCTCCGTACCCAGCCCAACAAACATCTACACAGAACACTGCTAGACAATCTTGGCAGTCTGTTCACAATGGCTAGACAGACATAACTGTCATATGTACAGATGTCCACAGATTTGCCAGGGTGTGGAACCATAATCCTGGCCACCACTGCATACCATGGCCAAGAGTCTGCCAGGTTATTGGCATGATAACTGGAGTGCAGTTGGTAATTAATGATATACCATACCTCTGCACCTTGTAGTGCAGGACATCTGGACAATCCATGACCTACTTGTGGGACAGGGGCCTGGAAAGAGGGACCTATCACACATAATGGTGTTACAAACTGAAACAGTAGCTGGTGTTACACATGTTGTTGTAACATAACATCCCTGAAGGATATGATGTCTGGAACACCAATGGATGTCAACAGTTACTGACTGCAGTCCTCACATTATCATACCAACCCACAAAAGCAGACGTTGTTCGAGGAACATACCAAGCATAACAGGCAAACATCTGGCCAGTCTGTGGACAACATGCCAGTTGAGAGGTATGTCAGAGGCATATTACTGTCAGATGTCAAGTCACCCAGTAAATGCATGTCCAGACTAACCCTGTCAATCTAGCAACCCTCCATGTGTATAACAGCACTAATGACATACAATCTGTACCCAATCCTGGAGCTTAGTCTCCCATGTTGTTGGCCTGTTTCACATGTCCTGTCCTGTGAGGTATTTCCACCTACTGTCTGTGAAGCTGTAGCCCCACACCTCCATAATGTCCCCCACACAGGCAAGGATAATGGGCAAGGCCCAAATGAAGGATGTCCCATATGCTGGAACTAGCAACAGCACCCAGGCCCGCACCACAAATCTATGTGGGCACCTACATAGCTTTATAGCCTCAGCAATACCCGACAGAACAACATCAACCCCCTCAAGGTAGGCTGAATGCCTGTGGTGGACAGCAGCAATACAAAACTTCCATCAAAGGTGGAAATAATCGCAGGACAGGCCAAGAAGGAACAGGTGCCTCAGTGGAAGCCATGTCACCTTGTTCTTGCACAAGCAAATAAGGTCACAGGTGATGTACCATAAGGCTGTCTTTGAGTGCAAACTGAAGACATCCACCAAGGCCAATCACTAGGTCTTCCAGATGTGTGTCTGCAATTCCAGAGGCAATACACATATCTGCTCTGTAGTGATGGTCAATACCACCACATACACATATACCATGGATATAGGCAACCGACTGCAGACAGGTGAAGTGCAAACATCACCCCCCTGTCCCCCCATAGGTACACATATGCATGTACAGCACCTGCTCCCTTCCCCTCATGATCCAGAAGCAGGGCTGTAATGCCCTCTTAAAGGCAACACATAGAGGTCTCCATAGGCCTGATACAATTCCTGGCTGCATCCAAGATGAACAGAGGCATGGGCTGTCAAACCCTTTCTGCAGTGTAGTCAACCACAGCCTGAGTACCGCTGTCATCCCATGTGCACAGAGGACAGACAGGCAGTTGAAAGAAAACAGGTTATGCATTAGCATTAATGTTCAGAAGGATACAAGTCTGAAACGGAAATGTATGCTATAATGTCATGACAGCAGTCATCAATGACATGGCCAAAAATCGCAATACTCTCCATTTAATATAGTAATATAATATTAATATCCAGTGGGCAATAAATAAAAATATACAGCTTAAGTCCCCAAACCAAGATAGTGTAGTGGTTAGAGTCCCAGCTTTGCATGTAGGTGTACACGGTTCGAGTAATACAACAAGCAATCCAAATTTACATGGGAATTAGTGTTAAAAGTGCTATGTTCACATTAAAATATGTGTAAGTTACTTTTGCCACCCAGGGTAGTGTAGCTGGTATAAAATGGATGTGTGAGTGCATATAACATGCAAAACACCCATGTATACACGTGTCCCATACAGTATAGTTACACCCCTTGCTACTGTAATGAAAGAACATACAGCCATGTCATGTAAGGGAAATCATATACACTTACTAAATAAAGTTATTAGTGTGGTATATTATGAGAATGAACTGTGAGCAATGCTTAGCAATGCTCAGCTATGCTTAGCAGATTTGACAACACATTTCTGTTGTCCTCCTCCCGCTCTCTCTGGGGTTTGAGTGTCCAAATTCACCTCCAAAGTCTATACAAATGCACAGCTGTTGCTTTATAAGAAATTCACAACTATGGACCTTCTGTACACCCATCCTGCACATCTGTATCTATCTTCCGTATTGTTCTTCTCTCTGCGTGCCCCTTTTCCACCATTTTGCTATCACCCCTTTCTCTTTTAAAGAATTAGCATGGATGTAAGCGTGAGTAACAGTAACAAATACCACCCTGCCAAGTCTTGAACCTATGGACCTATATACCATAGTCTGAGCAATGCACCACTACACCATTTGTGCTGCAGGAAGTGCTGATGCTTTTGCCAACATATGTTCATTCAACAGTAGTGAAAAGATTCCATAGAATCAGTCAGGCCTTATATTTATACATATATATATATATATATATATATATATATATATATATATATATATATATTTATACATATACACATGTATATATTTATGGAGATGCATATATATGGACAAATATATACATAAAATAAATAGTGATATACATAGAACATATATATATATATATGTATACACATATAAATATATAAAAGAAACTATACACACACATATATATATATATATATATATATATATATGTATATATATATATATATATATATATATATATATATATATATATATATATGTGTAGTTTTCCCTCACCACAGAACTTGTTTTAATAAGGTCAATATCCACTAAATTACCTTGTCATCTGTAAACCTGACAAACTGGGTCCAAAAATGCACTGGTGAATGTTCCCATAACTCCTGCTTGTAATCTGTTTATACTAATAAGCATTAGGTTGGAAGGGTTAGACTTTCCTGTAGCCTTCTTTCTTCCCCAATTAAGGTAAAAACAGAGTGCTTTCTACTGTTCAACAGATGAGCGTAGTGTGCTCTGCACTTCCAAACAGTGCATTTCTCAATAAACTAAGTGAAACAAGTGTGCTACACAAGGGAATTGGAAAATGGGCTCTCTGCATTGTAAATTGAGAAGCAGGCAGGGGACTGTGTAGTTTTTAACAGTAGGACCTATGAACAGAGTATTGGGCATATAAAAATAAACAAAAAAGCATCCTTGTAACTCATTTAACAGTAGGGTGTAGGAATAGAGTACTGGGCATATAAAAAGAAACAAAAAAGCGTGCTTGTAACTCATACCTGCACATGCTGCCTCTAGTCATCTGCTTTACTGGCTTAGCCCCGTTCCGCTCGCTTCACGCCCAACCCTGCCACCATATCCCACCTGCCCCAGTAATACTACATTTATAGTACCACTGGCATGCCCCCTTAATTAGCTAACCAACTACATGTGCTACTAGAACCCAGCAAACTCCTAGCACAATAATACACCCTCTATCCACTCCACTATCCATATTAACCCACCCATAGCTATTCTATTCTCTCTAAACTTTTATCCACCACATACACTCAATACAGACCCTACCCTAGTAATTTACTATGACTACAGCTAAAACACTAATGCTGCTACCCTTAGTACCCCTGCCATTCATTCCTTATCACCTAAGCTCCTATGAATATGTACAGCATCTTGAAATCCAATACCCAAACTCTCAAACAGACATCAACCCAGCTTTTAATAAGTTTATCCACCACATAACCACCCCCTCTCCTAATTCCTCACCCCCCAATTACCATCACCTGACTAAATACTGCTACATTAGCTTAAAAACCAACAGCTATGAAAAAATCATAAACAAATTTTTAAGACTCATAAGCAACTTAAAATTAATCTTAAGAAGGATGGAGACATCCACCTCAATCCTGACCTATCCACAACAGTAGTCCGAAGCACACCATCTAACAACCCAATGTGTACTACCCAGATTGATAGACTTCCAAACTCATTTATGGTCTGTCATCTCAACATCAGAAGCCTAAACAACAAGATCCATAGCCTACATAGACTCTTAGCTGTTCACTCCCCTGATATCCTCTGTCTCATAGAAACCTGGCTAAAACCAATAACCAAAGATAATGAAATAACCCCCCCCCCCCACAGTACAACATCCTTAGACTGGACCGGATCTCCAGGAAAGGTGGTGGGGTAGCTGTACTATACAAGTCTATCCTAACAATAACAATTGACACCCAACAGCCACCCAGTTTGCCAATGTAGAAATTCTTATCACCAAACTAATAATAAACAAAAATAAATGCAGATACATTATCTGCATTTATATTTCACCTGGCAAGAATGATAATACTCTAGAAAATATCTTACATTGGCTAGCTTCTAACTATCCCCAGGAAACCATTGTCTTGGGGGACTTTAACATTGATTGTAACACCTGTTCCTCTGAAACTTCCTCCACCCACTTAAAACTCCATGGGTTTACTCAGATCATTGATCACCCCCATCAGATTTAGCAAAAATAGAGTCAAAGATAGTATCCTTGATTGGATACTTATTAACAGCCACCCCCAAAGTAAAAGTCAGGTACATTACCCGATGATCTAAGTGATCACTGCCTTACCTATATTAGTAGGCTCAAAGCCGACATACCCAACCAGATCACCTACAAAACTATAAGAAACGTTAGGTACTTTAACCTTAACAACTTCCAAAATGAACTCAAAGTATGTAATTCGAATGTCTTGAAATAACTCCCATTACAAGAAGCAGTTGAGTACTTCAATACCAGACTTCTGGCTATCCTTAACCACCATGCTCCTACCCGTACCATCCATGTAAAAGCCACAGTTGCACCGTGGCTATCTAAAGAAACAAAAACAAAATTAAACTAAGAAGCAACATCTGGGTCAGGTGGCATATAACCAAAGCCCTTATGGACCAAGTAACATACCAGCAACTAAGGAATCAGACCAAAATATCTGTCATTCTAGACAAAAAAAATCACTACACTCTCCTACAAAAAATATCAGCTAAAACCTCAAAAGTTCTGGGCTGGTATTAACAATCTTCTCCACCCAGGCCATTCCGCCACTCCTACCTATCAGCTGCTCTTGATAAATCCCCTGTAGAAATTGCAAACAGCTTCAACTCCTTCTTTACTGAAACTATACAGTCTCTAGCTACCCATCTCACTCTATCGGACACAAACTCCAGCTCTGGCATATCTAACCCTGATCCAACCAGCACCCAACCCACCTTTACCTTCCAAACTGTACTTACCAATCTGATCCGGACCTTACTCAAAAAACTAAAGCCTACTACACTAGCTGCTGACCACCTCCCAGCTGAATATCTTCAAAAAGCAGCTGATGCCATAGCACTTCCCATTTCTATTCTGATCAACAGATCCATCTTAGAAGGATCCATCCGAGCAATATGGAAAATATCACATGTTATACCATTCCATAAAGTAGGAAGTTCCACAGAATTATCTAACTTTAGACCTATAGCTATTCTTTCACCACTAGCTATAATATGGAAAGATGCATACACAAACAAATCATTCACTTTCTTATTCAAAACGGAAAGCTCACTGACTCTTAGCACGGCTTTAGGCCATTCCACAGTACCACCATGGCTCTTCTGTCTTTCACTAATGTCATCAATCTTCATCGTAACAACAACAGACTATCTTCAGTACTCTTCCTAGATCTCTCAAAAGTTTTCGATATGGTCAACCATCAGCTACTGCTCAATACCCTACAAACCATCAGTTTAGACCAACATGCAATACAATGGTTTCACTCCTACCTAAATGGTAGACAGCAGGCTTTCTTATGGCAGACCAAGCTGTAATCCTAACTTCCTCTAACCCTAGGTGTCCCACAAGGGTTCATACTAGGTCTCTTTCTTTTCTCTATCTTTATCAATGATCTACACACCACCATTCCCGGAGCCACCTGCATCCAATATACAGATGACTCAATGCTAATACATCCTGCCTCCTCTCCTACACAACTTCTAACCCTCACCCAGACCACTTTCTGCACGGTAGAAACATGGCTAGCTAATTGCTCCCTGCTTCTAAATCCTAACAAAACCTAGCTACTACTTTTCTCCCCTAACCATAGAATTTCTACTCCTTCCTTCAACATCAAATCTAGCAATGACACCATTATCTCCCCTGATGACCATTCAAAGCTTCTAGCTGTAATAATAGACAACAACCTTAAATTTGCTAAATGTGTAAATCACACTATTAAGTCCGTCAACAAAAAACTTGGCTCCCTGTACAGAGCCAAACCTTTCCTCACCCCCCTAGCTAGGGTAGCTATTGCAAGATCACACCTCCTCTCTACCTTTATGTATGCCTCCTCTGTACTCCCCAACCTATCCAAAACAGATCTCAACAAATTATCAGGATGTTACGATCAAATAGCCAGATTCACTACTGGCATGCCTTATATGACCCACCATTGCCAGAACCTCAAAGCACTAGGATGGCTAGAGTATCCTACCCTTCTGTAGTTCAACCAGCTTATAGTAGCACATAAAACACTCCATCAACCTGATAACACCCCTGCCCTCAAAAATATTCTCACCCCTCATAGTGCCCCCAGGCCATTATGGTCAGCTGATAAACTAATGATACTGACCCAAAAATCCAACAACTCTGCAGGCGATGCAATATTTGCCAACTCAGCCAGTAAAATCTGGAATCTACTCCCTACTTCTATTACCAAGGAAACCTCACTACCCCTATTTAAAAGAGAACTCAAAAAATACCTCACATCTCATTGGCTGTGCTTTTGTCCTAAACCTGACTAACAACTTCACTAATACATGTCTTGCTACCCAACCTGCTGTTTAGCCAAATATCTATGCCTCATAGCATTTGAATTTCTGAGCACTGTGAATTATGCGATCTGATTGTAGTCTATGTTCATATTTTCTGATACATCTCTGCCAATCAGATGTAAGTCTGCACATTATGTATATTGATATCTGCCTGTATTATTTGTCTATATTTTTCTAAACATGTGTGCCTGAGTTTATCACTCAGTGATGTATGTACTGTCTCTTTTTCGGTATATGGAGCTTTTCTCCCCGGGTCTCCGCTGAAAATGGATATATATCCAGTTGGACTATCCCAGTCAACAAATGTGAAATAAAATAAATTAATTAAATAAATAAATAAATAAATAAATATTTTTTTTATATATATATATATATATATATATATATATATATATGTATATATATATATATATATATATATATATATATATATATATATATATATATATATATATATATATATATGTATATATATATATATATATATATATATATATATATATATATATATATGCTCATAACATGTAGTGGAGTCATACCTCAGAACCATACCTACCAACCCCTTACTGCAAGAAATCTGTCCCAAGGCTGTCGAAATGGGGGGGACAATGGGACAAAACTAGGGACATATTTCAAATATCACTCTTATAAATGTAGAATGTTGCCAGAGTGACAGGGTTTGTTTCAGCATACATGTCCTGAAGGACATGAGTTCTGAAACTGAAATGCATGTCATCATTTGCTGCCAGAAATCTTTAGATCCCCACTGTGATTTGCCAGGGATATGAAAATAATGCATCTGTGGAACAGACCAGAAATATAAGCAATAAACCTGGACATGCTGCAACAATCCAGACAGTCTTGAGGTAGGCTCAGAACCACTTAGTGCAGCAAAGCAGGGCCAGACCTGAGAAAGTGGGAGGAGAAAGCCAAGGAAATAGGGACATATCTGAAATACTGGAGTAGATAAGCTGACAGAGTTGCTGCAGTAACATCCTCATGTCTGTCCTAACATATATTGACTGAAATAGCACAAGTTCAGCACTCAATTACTTCCCACTAGTTAGTGACTGAAATCCTCATGGGGCCAGGCAACACTAAGTCCTACAAATATCTGGCTATAACATCACATCAGGGAATCTACACTTAGCTGCTAAGTGTTAGAAATATATGTATTAGTAATATGCATGCTTAGTGCATTCGAGGTTCAAAAGGGTTAATGCATTTATTCTGTTCACACTGCATGAATCTGCACAAGCTACAAGAGACATTCCAATCCTGTTATGTCATGAAAATATGTGCAGCTATGATCTGCTTATGCTTTGGAAATTAACAAGAAAGCATTTGATTTCTGCTAATGTCATGAAAATAATAATAATAAGTGTTTCATTTCTACTAGTGTCATGAGACTTAACAAAAAGTTATTGATTTTCTGCTTATGCCATGAGAAAATACACATCTGCTGAAGCTATTGATAATGAAAACAAAGGCTGTTTAAAGTATAAACCGTAGTCAGCGTTACTTATACCTAGGCTAGAAATGTACCTTGAAATGTAACACATATATATTAGAACTGCACAATTGAAGAATAGAAAGTTTGTAGTGGGCTAAAAATAAGCCCCAAGGCCAGGTTGTTTTTCTCAAATGTTTTTTTATAATCCAGTCATGTCAGCAGGAAATCTAAGTAACATTTTCTATGTAACACATAGTGAGTTTTAAATCTGAACATGTCAGCAGGAAATCTAAGTAACATTTGCTGTAGAACAGTATAGAAAGCTGTGTCTAAGTACGTCAGCAATAGAAGCAACATTTCTATGTAACATGGAAAGAACTGTATAAAAGTAGCATACTGTTCACTAGTAATTTAGACAAATCCTGTATCTGCATGTTTTGTCTCCTTGCTGCAAGTAATAAAGGGTGCCATACTTGAACCTTACATGAATTGGTCTTTGAAGTTTTTTCCTTTGACAGATTGGTCCTTCGGACCGGAACCCTCACTTCGCCTTGGATCAGATGGGCCAGGTGGTTGAAACCGTACTGGGAAGAAACCAAATCGGTTCTTCTTATTTGAAAAGCCCTCCAACTGAATTGTCATACAAAAGAGGCCAGCCACTTTCTGATCTGTGACTGAAGGACGGGTCTCCGAATTGGTGATCAATCACATGGGCTCAGGTAAGGTGTATCTACTTTTTTCTGTTTTCTGTTTTAGATCAGGGACTAGATTTGTATTGTTTTTGTCAAGACTGTATTTTACAAGTCAGGGACAGAAAAGATTACTGTCTTGTCATAGATCAGGAGAAACAGAATAGGTAGGCAGTCATTCTGAAGAGACTATAACAAAATCTGTGGCACCACGTTAAAAATCAGAGAAGTTACATAATGATCAAAAGGGTAGAACAAAATGGGTAATAATTGCACAAAAAGACCCCAAAATCTACCGTTAACCGAAGATGCAAAAAATATGCAGTCGCAGCGTGCTGACAACATTAAATATTATTCAAAATGGGTTAATAAATATGAATTCGATGGAAAATTAGAAAAATCCTTGTTCATCAAACTTGTCAAATAGCTCAAAACCGATAACAAAGGTCGGGTAAAAAAGCAATGCAAATTAGGAATTCCTCAGGCACATAGGTGGATCGAGGAAGTAAACCGTAGGGAACAATAGAACAACAATTCAAAAACAATGTTTTTAGATAAGGAGGACAATAACTTAATAATAGCATTGGCCTCTCTGCCTCCTTTACCAGAATATGAAGCAAGTGAACAGGTTAGTCCACCCCCACGATATCCTGTTGTCACTGAAAATAGAGACATTGTAAAAATAAAACCATATATTAGAGATCCCATCAGGACCAGGTCTCGAACACGGGCAGGTAACTCAAATGAAGGCATTGAGTTATATCAAATGGTTAAGAATTCACGTTCTATGAGTGAAGAAGAAATATGCCCACTTATAGAAGTACCTAATCCGCAGGCAGGACAAGATGGTCAGGACCCAACTATTTTAGTGTATAGACCCTGGACTCTGGAAGATATCCGGAAAGCCACTGAGGGAATTCCCCATCCAAAAGTTAATTTCAGAAAATTCTCAGAAGATTTACAAGGAATGAGGCTGAGTTATAACTTAAACGGAGAAGAGGTAGAAAAAGTAGTTATTCAAATTGTGGGGCCAGATTGGCACATGATTAGTGGCAACTGGAATCCCTGTGATGCTGCACACAGGACCCTCCCACATAGCAGCACAGAACTAGACAACAGAGTAAAAGGTCTCACAGACCGCATCTCTGAAAAATGGAAGCCTAAAGCAGACTGGACTTGCATTAATCAATGCATCCAACAAGAAGGTGAAACTATTGACCGGTATTATGCCAGACTATTAGAATGTTTTAATAACCACTGTAGAATACAGGTTCCTGAAGATCAAACACAAGATTCCCCATATGAACAGCAGTTAAAGAATGCATTCTTAAAAGGCAGTATTGCACCCATAAGCAGTTTTATTACAAAACACATGATACCATCGTACAAGCAGGTTACAATCATTACTTGAATATGCTAGGCATGCTGAAAGGCATTTTAATAGCAAAAAGAGCTCAAGTATTTTCTGTAGAAGATGGAGCAGAAGTTTATGCAGTACAGTCCGGGAAAAAGGGCAAGAAAAATGCACAGGGAAACAAACAATCTGATAAGCGACCAGAGGACTTTGAAGGGCGAAAGAAAAGGGGTGAATGTTTCAAATGCGGTAAAAAGGGACACTTGGCAAGGGATTGCAAGAAAAATAAGAAGGCAACCACGGAAGACAAGGAAGGTGAGGACTGACTATATGGTAGTCAGGAATCATTAGAAGGGGATAGCAGAGAATGGACAAATGAGGATGTGATAGAGGGAGTAGAGGATGTGACAGAAGAAATAGAGGAAGTACAAGAAGTTAGTGACAGTGAAGAAAATGAAATATTAGACCTAGCTTTATTGAGCCTGGAGCTCTATTTAGCGGACACAAAACCAGAAGTTACACTCTTGGTAGAAGGGAGGGAAGTCAAATTCTTGTGTGACTCAGGGGCATCATGAACCCTGATACTTCCCTCCAAACTGCCAGAAAACACAGAGTCACCTGATTACATACTGGTAAAAGCAGCTAATGGGCAGCTGTATCAAGAGCCCCTCTCCCGTAACATTGCAATAACTGATCCTGTTTCAGGATTGACTCAGAAAAGCAAAATTGTTGTTTCTGCAAAATGCCCAGTAAACCTCTTGGGCAGAGACCTCATGCAGCTATTTGGTATAGCAGTAGTCCCAACCATGCAGGGTATGGAAGCACAGCGACAAATTGATACCTTTGCAGTGTAATTGGAGGGTGAAATGTTTTATTGGTACAGCCAGGACTTGGTTACGACTGGTCCAGGGACTGTGACTGAAGAATTAATGAATGTAGCCATCAGCAAGTTCCCCTCCCTTGACATTGATAGGCAACACTTGTTGCACTGTACCCTGTATTATTGTAACACACCAGGACCTGATAAGGAATATGAGCAAGAATTGTTTAAAAATCATGCAAACAGATTGATATTACGTAATCTGTACTGGGACACAGAAGAGAACAGTGTAGCCAGCTGTTCATTGCCCCAGGAGTTCTTTACACTTTATAAATCTAATCAATTACCACACGTTAGCCTAACCAAGAACAAAAACATAGAATGGGCAGACCTAGGAGAAAAAGTCACGAAATGGGAGAAACAGACAGAATTAGAACTGTCAGAACAGGGAATACAAATACAGAAGTTGAACTGGATAACTCAGACCCACCCAGCTGTACACTTGCAGTCTAGCAAGGACAGCTGATTAGCACTCCTATTAAAGGAGGTAGAGAATGCCTTACAAAATATACCAGAAACTCTCTGGTCAACAGGAAAGTCAGATGTAGGACTTATTCATACAGCAGGACCAGTAACTATCATGCCAAAGTCAGCATTCAGATCACAGAAAAGACAGTATCCCTTAAGAAAAGATGCAGAGGCAGGAATCAAACCTATCATAGCAGCTTTACTTAAGGAAGGGGTGCTGGTGGAATCTCCCAATTCATCATGTAACACACCCTTATTTCATGTTAAAAAAGCAAATGGAGAATGGTCCAAGATTTACAAGCTGTTAATGATGCAGTAATACCAAGGGCACCTACGGAGCCAGACCCACACACCCTGTTGAATGATTTAAAACCTCAGTAGTATTTTTCTGTGGTAGACATCAGCAATGCGTTCTTTTTGATACCGATACACCCTGACAGCCAGTATTGGTTTGTATTCACATTTCAGGGGAAAATATATACATATACGCGTCTACCACAGGGATATTGTGAATGTCCAACAATATTCTCACAAGAAATGGCAAGCAACTTGATGGGATTTACCCCACCAAGAGGCAGTCAGATTTTACTTTATGTTGATGACATCTTGCTGGCGGCCCCCACCCAGCAAGATTGTAAAGAAGATACCATAGTGCTATTACGAATTTTAGCCACTGAAGGACATAAGGTAAACAGAAATAAACTGCAGCTTTGGAAAAAACAAGTTAAATACCTAGGATATGTGATATCCAAGGAAGGTAAAACACTAGATGAGGACAGAAAAGTAGCAATTTTGCAAGCACCAAAACCCACTACCAAGAAGGAAATGATGTCCTTCCTAGGTACAACTAATTTTTGCTGTAGCTGGATTCCAAACTATGCCTTGGAATCTGCACCTCTTACTGACCTGATATATAAAAAGCCTATGGCAGCACAGGATTTGTTACAATGGACACCAGAGGCAGAATCTGCTTTCTGCAGACTGAAACAGTTAATAGCATCCTCATTAGTTCTAGGATTACCAAACTACCATAAATGTTTTTTCCAAACTGTAGATTGTAAGCAAGGTTATATGACATCCGTATTAACACAACACCATGGGGACAAACAATGCCCCATTGCTTACTATTCATCACAACTAGACCCAGTGGGATGATCCTTACCCCACTGTGTACAAGCAGTAGTTGCAGCTGCAATGGCAGTACAGGCTTCGGCCTCAGTAGTTTTATTCCACCCTCTCACTTTGAGAGTGCCTCATGCAGTCGCAATTATTTTACTGCAAGAGAAGGTAGCATATCTTTCCCCTCCTAGACATCTTTCCTGTATGACTATATTGTTGAGCCAACCTCACATGACAATTGAACGATGCATGACTTTGAACCCTTCTACCTTGCTCCCAACCCCTGCAGACAGCACACCACACTGCTGCCTGCAGGTGATTGAGCAAAAGACACTACCTAGAAAAGATCTCACGGATGTCCCCTTGGATGATGCCGAGGTGACATACTACGTGGATGGTTCGTGCAAAAGGGGTCCTGCAGGACAGAACCTAGTAGGATATGCAGTAGTTTCTGACACCAAGATTATAGAAGCAAAACCTTTACCACACAACTTATCTGCACAGGCAGCAGAATTGATTGCCTTGACACGGGCATGTATCTTAGCAAAGGGTAAATGTGTAAACATTTTTACTGACAGCCAGTACGCTTTTTCTACTGTACATGTTTTTGCACAACAGTGGAAAAACCAAGGAATGATAACATCTACTGGCAAACCTATCAATCATGCACAGTTTATTTTAGATCTTTTAGAATCTATTCAGTTACCTCAGAAAGTAGCTATTTGTAAATGCACAGCTCACACCAAGCAACAAGATAGGATTTCAAAAGGTAATGTGAGAGCTGATACAGCTGCAAAACAAGCAGCTTCTGAAGTATTTCTTTTAAATGAGGAACTACAACCCTCTGAGATTTTAGACTTAGAAATGTTAAAAACAATGCAGGCACTCACTACGCAAGCTGAAAAACAAAGATGGGTAAAACGAGGAGCAATCCTCAAAAAGGGGCTGTACATCTCTAAAGAAGGGAAACCGATACTACCATCTAATTTGTTTAGATATGCAGCTTTTTTGAGCCATGGGCAGTGCCATGTCTCAACAGGGGGGATGGTATAGATGGTGAACCAGGTGTTCACAGCGTACAGATTTACAAACTACTCTAAAAAATTTTGTTTGAGTGCCAAATTTATAACAAACATCATGCACAAGGGGCTTTAAAGCCCAAGCAAGGGAGTTTCCCTACACCACCATATTCATTTCACACTATCTGTATGGATTTCATAGAATTGAACAAATGTGAAAATAAGAAGTATTGTCTTGTCATTGTAGATATGTTTTCCAGATGGGTGGAAGCCTTTCCAACCAAAAATCCAGATGCGACTATGGTGGCAAAAGTTTTTGTCAAAGAAATCATCCCTAGATTCGGCATTCTGGAAAAGATCTACAGTGACCACGGTACACACTTTGTAAACCAAACCATACAGCAGTTAATAAGCATTTTTGTATTTCTTTAAAAAAATCATTGTGCATACCATCTGCAATCAGCAGGGCTAGTTGAGAGGCATAATGGAATATTAAAGAATAAATTAAGAAAATTAATAGCTGAGACAGGAAAGAATTGGCTGTATTGTTTGCTCCTGGCACTGCTGAGCATGAGAACTGTTCTGACTGCAAAAGGATTGACTCCTTTTGAAAAACTGTTTGGAAGGGCTTATTATACACCCCAGTGGAAACTTCTCATGCCCGCAGACCAGGAAGCTGACTATACACTAGCTGAATATATGAGAAATTTGTTGAATTCTAAACATCTGTTGCAGTCAAATTCTGTTTCAGATAAAGAACAAACTGAAACATTGGAGGTGGCAGTGATCCCAAGGGACTGGGTTTGGGTGAAAAATATTAAAAAGAGAAACTGGACGTCACCAAGGTGGGAAGGTCCATACCAGGTGCTTCTTTCAACACCCACTGCAGTCAAAATCACAGAGCAAGCTTCATGGATCCACCTGACACACTGCAAACTAGTTAAGAACTTTGAACTGGACAAAAATCTTACCTCTCCATCGGGGCCCTCAGCACAAAGTCTGGCTACAAAGGGGGGTCATATCAATAGGACTGATCCGTCTCAACCCCGATGAAGAAACCATTAGTGCTGAAGGTCCTATTAGGGCAGAGAGTAAGAACACATGTCTGAAATAAAGATGACAGGATCCAGTAAGATCCAGATGTACCTATTTGGAAGAGTCAGAGAAAGCAGAAATACAGAACAACCGTTTCTACAGAAGTATTGCATAATCATCCTGTTGACTATACTAGTGACAATAATCTTTTTGTTGTGGCCATTCCTTTTCTCAGCCACATAAATTGGACTGAACAAGCATGCAGAGTGGCACCCGAACTTTAACACTTACCAGGCAATCAAATATGTGTATGCTGAGACCTTCAATGTTTCGAATTGCTGGATTTGCACAGCTTTGCCAACAGCATACGGGGGGGGTTACTGTTAACTTCAGTCCCCCTAGGAGCCAATGAGACCTGGGAAAACCTGATTCATGACAAATTAAATATTACATCACAAAATAAAATAGCATTGCACTTGTCTGTTCGAAAAAAGGGAACTGTGTATTCCTACAAGAATGATACGGTTCAGGTGGGTTGGAGCAATTGCAATGTGACTGTTCCTTATAGATGCTACACTAAATCTGATAATACCGGATCTTATTGCAATACAAACTATGATTCATTTTTTGAATTGATGCACAAAACAATTATGGAAGTAAAACGTGATTCTGCTCTCTACAAACAACTGTCTATAATTGACAGAAAAATGTTTCACGCAGGACAAGTGTATGTTTATAGTAAAGTTACTACTAAAGTAGAAGACTGTTACTTTATATGTGGTAGAAAAGCATATAAATGGTTACCTGAGAATTGGTCCGGCAGTTGTTTTTTGGGCTACCTGGTTCCGGCCATACGACACACAGCAGTTTTACCTCAAGGGAAAATTCGGAATGTTCGAGAAATCAAGAAACCTGTCAATCCAGTGGGGCAAATCGATGCGCGCTGGAAAAACCATCATGCTGTGGGTGATGGACTGACACACATGGACTTGAGTGATACTGTTATATCATGGGCAGGCATATTACCAGCATATGGAGCAATAAAATCGATCTGGGAGCTGAGAAAACTATCTAAACTTCCCAAAGTAATGAGTAATGCGACCTTTTCCGCCCTAGAATTGGTGACTGATGAACTGAATGCTATGAGAACAGTGGTGCTTCAAAATTGCATGGCTCTTGAATTCACCCTAGTGGCGAGAGGAGGTACTTGCGCTTTAATCCAGGAGGAGTGCTGTTCATATATTCCTGACCACAAACATGAGATAGGCAATCACCTTGAGGTAATTCAGCAAGTGTCGGCTATGACCAAACCAGGACCAAATCCATTGACGGACTTTTTCCAGAGATTGTTTGGGGGGTGGGGCAGTATCCTGATGAACATCCTGATTGCCGTCTGTGTAGGAATGATCCTACTGATGGTATGTGTTTGCTGCTGCATACCCTGCATGAAAAGACTGATTAAAGACTTTATAGACATGTCAGTTTCAGAAACCTTATACCAAGGTGCTGAACTTGAAGAATTGTTGAAAAATTGAAAATGCTTTCATAAGTTTAAACTGAATGACTCTCTTAACTGCAAATCCTGAGTAGGAAGAGGTTAGGGGAAGAAAAAAAAAACTGTTTATGCTTATTTTGAAAGTAGAATAAAAGTATTAAAAGGGTGGAAATGTTAGAAAAATATGTATTAGTAATATGCATGCTTAGTGCATTCGAGGTTCAAAATAGCACAAGTTCAACACTCAATTACTTCCCACTAGTTAGTGACTGAAATCCTCATGGGGCCAGGCAACACTAAGTCCTACAAATATCTGGATATAACATCATATCAGGGAAACTACACTTAGCTGCTAAGTGTTAGAAAAATATGTATTAGTAATATGCATGCTTAGTGCATTCGAGGTTCAAAAGGGTTAATGCATTTATTCTGTTCACACTGCATGAATCTGCACAAGCTACTAGAGACATTCCAATCCTGTTATGTCATGAAAATATGTGCAGCTATGATCTGCTTATGCTTTGGAAATTAACAGGAAAGCATTTGATTTCTGCTAATGTCATGAAAATAATAATAATAAGTGTTTCATTTCTACTAGTGTCATGAGACTTAACAAAGAGTTATTGATTTTCTGCTTATGCCGTGAAAAAGTACACAGTTGCTGAAGGTACTGATAATGAAAACAAAGGCTGCTTGAAAGTATAAACCATAGTCAGCATTACTTGTACCTAAGCTAGAAATGTACCTTGAAATGTAACACATATATATTAGAACTGCACAATTGAAGAATAGAAAGTTTGTAGTGGGCTAAAAATAAGCCCCAAGGCCAGGTTGTTTTTCTCAAATGTTTTTTGTAATCCAGTCATGTCAACAGGAAATTTAAGTAACATGTTCTCTGTAACACATAGTGAGTTTTAAATCTGAACATGTTAGCAGGAAATCTAAGTCACATTTTCTGTAGAACAATACAGAAAGCTGTGTCTAACTACGTCAGCAATAGAAGCAACATTTCTGTGTAACATGGAAAGAACTGTATAAAAGTAGCATACTGTTCACTAGTAATTTAGACAAATCCTGTCTCTGCATGTTTTGTCTCCTTGCTGCAAGTAATAAAGGGTGCCATACTTGAACCTTATGTGAATTGGTCTTTGAAGTTTTTTCCTTTGACACTAAGCATGTCATCAAGCACTGTCCAAACTACAGTCAGACTGACACAACACTAACCTAAATCTGCTAGGGGGAATTACACATGTATTGGCAAAGATATCAGGCACTACAGGGATGTCACAGCACTGGAAAACAGACACCAGTGTGAAAGTGCATACCCACAACCAATTCAACCACAGTCATAGTGACATACCAGTAAGCCAAAGGAACAGTACAGTATAAGGACTGTGTGAACAAAAACATCTCAACATGTTTGCCACTCACACACTACGCCCACATATACTGGCCCAATTCACAGTGTACTATGATGCCTGACTGTGGTAGGGGACATGTCCCAGTCTGTTCCTACAAATATATACAGCCAATAGACCACCAGAAACAGGAAAAGAATGCACAGGCAGATGGAAAAGGAACCATAACACATGCATCCACTCCCCTCCCTACACAGGCCAAATAACATTGACACAATACACTGCTAAACAATCCGGAAAGTTTGTCAACAATTGCCAGAAATACACAGACCTCTCAACTGTACAGAGTCCCACAGAATGTCTAGGCTTTCCCCTCATATATAAGGCCTCTTCCACATAACATGTCTGGCAGTCTGATACATCACTGGGATAATGTCAGGAATGTAGGCACTAAGTAATCATATACCATACCTATCAACCTCTTACTGCATGACATCTGGACAAAGCCTGACATAATTGTGGGACAGAGGTCCAAAAACAGGGGCATGTTTGAAATATTGCCGTTATAAAACTGAGAATGTTGCTGTTGTAACAGGGTTAGTTGTAACACATCTTTTCTGAGGGATATGAGGACAGAAACACAAATGGATGTTAGCAGTTACTGACTGCAATCCCCAGAGTATGCTACTGATTTTCCAAAGACAAAAAAATGTCTGAGGAACACACCAAACATAGGAGTCCAAATTCTGGCCATTCTGCAGATAGCCCTACAGGTGAGAGTTATGTCAAACACATAACACTGTCAGGGTTAAAATCACCAAGGAACTCCATGTCCACACAAACCCTGTTAGACTAGCATTAATCCAAATGTATAACATCAATACTTACATTCTGCCTCCATGTTTGGAACATTCTCCCCCATTCTTTTGGCCTGTCTCCACAGTTTTGGTTGTAAGAGGTATTTCCAAATACCCTATGTGATGCTGTTGTTCACACACCTCCATGAAGTCCTCCTCACTGACAAGGAAAAGGGCCATCGCTCACATGATGTACTCAATGATAGGAGTATGTCGCCATGCCATTGGCTATATATGAATAAGAACACAGCTGTCCTGCATGCACTTATCAAGTGGGGGACACCAACTGATGCACAGGCCATCAGCTACTCATGAGCATTTACCTACAAAAGGCAAGCAGCTGCCTATGCAAAATAGATGTACATCCTATATCCTTGAGAGAGAAAGTGAGAGAGAGAGGGAGACACAGTGAAAAGAAACATAAAAAATAAGCAGGATGTAACCACCTACACTTGAATAAAACAAACAGTATGTCAAACAAGTAAGCATGTCATGGACTGCAGTTGGGGGTATGTAAGAATGGGAAATAGGAACTGTAACATATATGTCTCAACAAGACCTGCTGTACTGATATATTGCTGATCAGAACCTATGGCCATAGCATCCGGCTCTGTCTGCAGTGACATAGATCATAGGTTAGGCCCCTGAGTCACCCCAGGAAAGGATGGTTCACATATGAATACTTCTGCAGTTTGTGTTGAACAATACGGACTGTGACGATGCAGGGCCAGCTACTGGAATGTCATACATATCCATATCTTACTTGTGAATACAACTATGATATACTTGATTGTCTCAGAAATGTGAGAGATCTATACGTGGTATTTGCATAGTAAAGTACTGTGCACATGTGTGCATTGAACTGCATGTGATATACTGAGCTCATACCATTAAACTGTCCAGTGTTATACGCACTGACCATATGTGTGCCTCATATTTGTTGTCAATTACTCATACAGTTGTGTTATGTCTGGAAAATCATTGGCAAATCTGTGAAGACTTACATTACATCTCCTTCTTTTTCTTCTGACTTTTCCCGTTAGGGGTCACCACAGATATCTGTTGCCATTTCTGCCTGTCCTCTGCATCCTGCTCTGTAGCACCAATCACCTGCATGTCCTCTTTCACCACATCCAGTGACCTTATCTGAAGCCTTCCTCTTTTCATCTTACCTGGCAGCTTCATCCTTGCCATCCTTTTCCCAATATACTCAGCATCCCTCTGCAGCACATGTCCAAACTGATGTAATCTTGGCTCTCTGGCTTTGTCTCAAAACTGTCCAACATGGGCTGACCCTGTCATATTCACATTGCTAATCCTGTCCACCCTTGTCACAACCAGTGCAGATCATAACATCTGTAACTCTGCCACGTCCAACTGTGACTCCTGCCTTTTTGTTACTGACACTGTCCCCAATCCATGTAACATACCTGGTCTCACTACCCTGTTGTAGACCTTACCTTTCACTGTTACTGGTACTCTTCTCCACCCTCTCCATCTTGCCTGTACTCTCTTCACCTGTCCTCCATAGTCGTCATTACTCTGAAATGTTGATCCCAATCATTTATACTCATTCCCCATCACCATCTCTACTCCCTGTATCCTCAACATTCCACTACCCTCCCTCTCATTCACACACAGATATTCTGCCTTAGTCCTGCTGACCTTCATTCCTCTTCTCTCTAGAACATATCTCCACCTCTACAGCATCTCCTAAATCTGTACCCTACTCTCAGTACAGATCACAATGTCATCTGCAAACATCATAGTCAACAGGGACTCCTGTGTGAACTTGTCTGTCAACCTGTCCATCACCATTGCAAATAAGAAGGGGCTCACAGCTGATCCCTGACATCATCCCACCTCCACCTTAAATGCATCTGTCACTCCCACCACGGACCTCACATCTGTCACACCACCCTTGTACATACCCTGTACCAGTCTTACATATATCTCTGCCACTCATGACTTTCTCACACAATACCACAACTCCCCTCTAGGCATATGCTTTTTCTATGTCCAGAAAGACACAAAGCAACTCCTGACCTTCTTCATCAATACTCTCAGAGCAAACATTGCATCTGTAGTGCCCTTACCTGGCATGACAACATACTGCTGACCACTACTCATCACTGCCCTGCTTAACCTAGCTTCCACTACTTTTTCCCATGACTTCATGCTGTGACTAATCAGTGTTATCCCTCTGTAGTTAGTACAGCTCTGCACATTGACCTTATTCTTAAAATGGTACACAAACACTTTCTCTCCACTCCATATGCAACCTCTCACTTTTCAAGATATCATTAAACAATCTGGTGAAAAACACCACTGCCATTTCCCCTAAACAACTCCATACTACCACAGGTATGTCATGTGGACCAACAGGCTTTCCAGTATTCATCCTCTTCATAGCTATCCTTACTTCCTTCTTGGTAAGGCATTGCACTTCCTGATTCACCACACCCACATCATCCAACCCTCTCTCTCTCATTCTCTTCATTCATCAGCCTCTCAAAGTACTCTGTCCATCTGCTTAACACACTCTCCTCATTTGTAATTAAGTTTCCTTCATTACCCTTTATCACCCTTATCTGCTGCACATCTTTCCTAGCTCAATCCCTCTGTCTAGCCATCTGGTACAAGTCCTGTCATCCCTCCTTAGTGTCCAACCTGTCATACAAGTCATCATATTCCTCATCCTTAGCTTTTGCCACCTCTCTCTTTGCCATGCACCATATCTCCTCATACTCCTGTCTACTTTCTTCATCTCTCCAACAATCCCACTCCTTCATCCCCAACCTCTTTCTCTGCATACTGTCCTGTACTTCCTCAGTCCACCACCAGCTGTCTTTGTACTCCTTCCTCCATCCTCATGTCACAACAAGCACCTTTGTAGCCATCTCCCTTACTAGCTCTGCTGTACTTACCCAGATATTTGGTAAATTACCACTGCCACACAGTGCCTGTCTTAACTCTTCCCTGAATTCCACCTCATGATCACCCTTTTCCAGTTCCCACCATCTGATCCTTGGTGCTGCCCTCACACTCCTCCTCTTCTTGATCATCAAAGTCATCTTACAGACCAACAGTCTCTGCTGCCTAACTACACTTTCCCCTGTCACCACTTTACAGTCTCCAGTCTTCTTCAAACTGGCCCTCCTACATTGGATATATTCCACCTGTGTGCATCTCCTTCCACTCTTGTATGTCACCCTATGCTTCTCCCTATTGTTATAGTATGTATTCACAACAGCCATGTCAATCCGTTTTGCAAAATCCACTACCATCTCACCATCTGCATTCCTTTGCTTAACACCATACATACCCATCCCATCCTCATCCCCTCTGTTCCCTTCACCAACATGGCCATTGAAATCTGCTGCAATTGCCACTCTCTCACCCTTGGGTACAGTCATCATCATGTCATCCAACTGATTTCACATTTCTCTTTTTCATCTACTGCACAAGCAACTTGTGTAGCATATGCACTAACAACATTCATCATTACACCATCCATTTCTAGATTCATAAACATCAACACTCATGTCATCCTCCAAAATCACCCTTGACATACTGTTCCATCAGGATAACCCATATCCCCTTTCCCCTCCCATCCACACCCTGATAGCACAATTGTGACCAGGTTCTGCTACACCTAGCTGTACCCCCCTTCCATCTGGTCTCTTGCACACACACACAATATATCCAACTTCCTATGGCCATCATATAAGCTAGCTCTGTCCCTATACCAGTCATACTGCCAACATTAAAAGTTCTTACCCTCGCTACTACACTCATAGCCTTTCTCCTCTCTTCCTGCCATATGATTGTTGGACATCCTCCAGGGTATGTCTGTCAATGCAAAGGCTACTGTGCTATTGAATGACTCATGTGTTACAGCAATATTAAGACAGTGTCACTAATTATGTCCCACTGCCCCCATGTATGTGTGGTGTCCTACAGATGTCCTGCTCTAATGGGTTGAGAGGGATGACTGGGCAGCAAGAGAGTGAATACAGTGTGGCATACTGACACAGAACAGAAACATATATCAGGTATTACATGTGCACATGTCAGTATAAGTAGGTGTATATGGCCACCTCATAATAACAGACATGAGATGCAAAATGTCAGTTAAATAAGCTGTATATGTTGTACGCATGTGTAATCTTAGTTACTGTGCATCCAACAGATTGACATTTCTACAGCTAATGGTTGTTGCATTGCCCTGACACAGCCATAGGTACTACAATAAGCATGATTATCTGTTTGAAATTAGAGAGGTGCCCAGGTGTGTTATGACTGTGTGTCCATGCCTACTACAAACAGCTATATGAACACCAACATAGGTGTATGGACTCAGCAATACCTTACTTGTAAAACCTGCCTCCACCAAAGTAGAGTAATTCCCTTTGCTGGACAGCAGCAATACACAAACCACAGACTTGGTCTTTATTTTCTGTACAGGGCAAATTAGGAGCTGGCACCAACTTGGCACCAAGTCAGCCTTTGTCTGATCGAGCATACAAGGTCATGGGTGGAGTACTGTAAGCCTAACTATGAGTACAAATTGAACACATCCACCAAGGTCATCTTCACATATGTCTGCAATCTCAGAGGCAACAAGCAAACCCACCCTGTAATGGTGGTCAGTCAGATCGCATACACACACAACATAGCTACAACCAACCTGCTGCAAATAGGTTCAGGGCAAACATCACCCCCTGGCTCAGCATCACTATAGGTGGATATGCACAGCACCCACACCCCTCCTCTCATCCCCAGTGAGCAGGTACATGTTGCCTACTGAAATAAACCTAAGTATCCATGGGACCTGATAACATCCCTGTCCGCATCCTACATGAACTCAGGCATGTGCTCCCAGCTCCATTACACACTGTAGTCACACCAAGCCTTGGCACCATCCACACCTCATCTGCATTGAAGATGGCCAATGTCATCTGTCTGCACAGACATGAATGAGTAGAGGATTTAAGCAATAATCCACACCTGGGTGTGGGTAATGTTGGATTTACCCACTGTTGGTGTGGTTTGGTCACGAGGGCAAAGCCCAAGTGGCCAAACAAAGACAACTGTGGTATATCCAGCATTACCCACACCCAGAAGTGGGTTATTGCTATTATACAATGACATTATTTAAGAAAAAAATAGTTACTTTTCTTAAGTAATGGCATTGTATAATGCCTCTGTGCTGCCCTTCCACAGCTGTCTGGTATTCTGCAGCAGTTCTGATGTACTGCGCATGTGTATGCTTACGCAGTACATCAGAGCTGTGGGTGGAAGCAATGGAGAAAGCAAGATCTCCGTTGCTTTTTACAAAGTGTCTTGCTATGTTAAAGGAGTTTAACATAGTGAGACAGCTTTAAAATGGAGAATCTCTGTTGCTTTTTTTAAAGCTGTCTCACTATGTTAAACCCATTTAACATAGTGAGACAGCTTTAAAAAAAGCAACGGAGAAAGGAAGATCTCTGTTACTTTTTTTAAAGCTGTCTCACTATATTAAACTCCTTTAACATAGCGAGACAGTTTCTAAAAAGCTACGGAGATCTTGTGTTCTCCGTTGCTGTAAAAAAAAAAAAAAAGACTTATACTAATGGAAAAAGTCTGGGCGATCGGACCTTTTTCCATTAGTATAAGTCTTTGATTTACAACGTGCATGCTGACCAATCAGCATGCACATTTTGGAATATTAATGGGGGGTCGTTGTATAATATGAAATTAACTCGCCCTCATTTTGGGGAATATGACACATCAGGACCAGCAGTGCAATGCAAGCAGATAGAGTGCTGATAGATTACAGGGGTGTGTTGTGGTTGTGAGTGGTGGATACTGGTATTCAATGTAGCTGTGCAAGTTCTGTACATACTGTTGCCAGATGTATGAGGTCCTGTGATGTGTTTCCCTTTTAATGTCATACAGGTGCAATGTCACATCAGCAAAGGTCTACTTTCTCAGTGGCTGAGACAAATATAATCATAGAAGCCATACTACAGAACCATGCCATAATGTTTGTCCGGAGCCAGCAACATCTGTGGGAGAGGACTGGCATGTGGGATGACCTAGTCCACAGGGTAAATGATGTCAGCCTGCATGCATGTACATACGAGCAGGTCCGGCATCATGCAAATGACCTCATACTCCATGCCAGGCAAAGGGCTGCTGCAGTAGCTAGGGACCACACAGCCACAGGTGGGGGCCCAGCCATGCAGCCCCCACTGACACCCACTGTGGAGCTCCTCAGCAATCTTGGGGCACCCATCCCAGTAGAACATCAGGGTACAGACCCCCCGCATGATGAAGGTGGGTGGCACCCAGATAATGGAAGAGGAGTGTGCAGGTAAGGCCCCAGTGGAGATTACTAGACTAATGTAGCAGACATACTTGTATTTGTAGAGTATCTACATGCATGTGTCAGGTCATATTGTAGTCATAGATGGGTTTTTCTAATGCACAGAAGTGCACATCTATGATGAAGGACAGCAAATTGTGTAGTATTGGGGATTGTACTGTAAATGTGCAGACATGCTGCATCCATCCTGTACCAATGCCACATGTGAGTCTGCTGAATATACTTCTCTCCCACAACTACCTAGGTCCATTCAGTCTGCATTGTGGGATGACAGCCTGAAACTGGTGAGTATGGAATTGTTCTGTTGTGGTTTGCCAATACCACAGGCATGTGAAGGCCATGCAATGTACCATGCACAAAACTGTCAGTCATAGCCGTATTGCTTTATGTCCATGTTCACTTGTGGTGGGGTTAACTGCATTGCATCACAGTGGTCACCAAAGGGGCCTATCTGAAGAGAATGTAACATCCCTGTGGCATACCTCACAACCCATCAGTGAAAGACTTCTGGACAGAGACCAACAAAATGGGGGGACAAATGGCTTAAGGTAGGGACATGTGTGAAACATTACTCTCATATAGTGGATATAAACAGTGTACACACCCATGTTAAGATATCAGATGTTTGTGATATATGTGTGTGTGTGTGTATATATATATATATATATATATATATATATATATATATATATATACACAAATTGAGACCACAATATGTCAGTCCACACCTTTTCCAACATGTAATGTGACCTATGACATGTACAATTCAGTTGTAAAACCAATCAATCTGTTGGGCACCAAATATGGAGTATACAAACCTTACAATAAGTTGAATGCATATGTGTGCAGACCTTTCAAATAATATTTGATTGCAGCAGCTTGTGATTTACTGACAACATTCAGTTTGCTTGGGTACACACCTGCCATCAAGTAAAGGCACTCTGAGTAACACCAAATAACAATCTGCTGTCCAAGTAGGATATTCATGACATTTGCTCAGATGCCTGCAACAGCAACAGCCATGGCTTTCAGACAGCTTACAAAGCAGCAAAGGGATTTCATATTTGAATGGTATCCATCAAAAGTAGGGTACAACAACATTACCACAGCATTGCATACTCCATGGAACACAGTGGAGAAAGTTGTCAAAAGGTGGACTGAATATGGGACAACAGTGCTGTTGAAAAAAACTGACATCCCAACAAAAATGATGACAAGACATGTCAAAACCTGGTCAGGGGGGCTGCCAGGAGACATACAGCAACACTGAGGGAGTTGCAGGAATCTCTTGCAACTACTGGTGTTGTGTACTACATGTGAGAACACTGCTGTATTCTGCATACATCTGGCCTATGGGGTATGGTCAGAAGATGGTGCATTTCCCCACACCAAAAAAATATCCAGGGGTGGATACAATTTGCAATACAGCACATCAAGTCTCCCAAAGGCGTGTGCGAAAATGTGTTATGGTGTAATGAGACTATGGGTTAACCTTACAGCCACAATACCAAAAGGTATATGTGGTGCACAAGCAACACCCATCTTAACCTGAATACCAAGATCCCCATGGTGAATCATGCTGGTGGCAGTGGCCTGCTGTGGGGATGCTGTTCCAAAGCCAGAACTGGGCCTGTTGTCATGATGGTGTTAATTCGGAACAGTTACAAATAACATCCATGTCTGTCCAAAATCCATCAGGTGTCTGCAAGAATGCTTAGGATGTGGAGGGGTGTCAGCCTTCAACATGACAAAGACCCAAAGCATACACCCAAAGCTTCCTAAGAAAGGCTCCACCTGAACACACTAATGGTTATGGATTGGTCCAGCCAGAGCCTAGACCTACACCAGATAGACATACCCCAGTGTGACCTGACGAGGGCTGTGCACATGAGCCGCCCTTGCAATCTGACAGAGTTGGGAGAACTTTGCATGGAAGGGTGGCCAAATAATACCAAGTCAAAATGTGCCATGCTGATAGACACCTTCACAAGAAGAGTGAATGCAGTAAGTTACTTACAAGGTGCTTCAACAAAGTATCATTTTAAGGGTGTGCACATTTATGCAAACTCCATATTGTACATATTGCAGTCATTATATTTTACATGTAACACATCGGTTTGTTTATTAATTGGATTGCACAGGTCATATGTCACATGAAAGGTGGGTAACATATTTGAATGCATTATTGCAGTGTCATCTCATATATTACAAGAATATGGCATGTTAACAGGGTTGTGTGCACACTTATCATATCCACTGAAAGCTTAGAAGGTTGGTGGTGTAACAGGAATTGTGCGACCATACATTTACTGTTGGTTTGGAGATCTGACACTCAAATGTATGTCATTAATCAGTGATGTCACTCCTCAGATCATCCCAGTTTTGTATCCTCGAAACAGGAGTTGTGAGAAACAGAGCAAACATATGAGCCAGACATCCATACATCCTGTGAGGATCTGTACAGTTCTGAGGTATGTTCTGTAGTACTTGCCACTGTGCTATACAGGTGAACAGCAATGATGTGTACATGGGTGCATTCTGTGCTGGGGAAGATCCATCACCTACTAACACTAATCATGTATCCCAGAGCTCTATACTGTTAGTTACATGTAGTAAAACTGGATGCAAAGCATGATGTTGAGGGCCATGTGTCATGCATGTCACCATTTGGGTAATGTGTGGTCTGTGTAACAGATTTGTCCCACCTCACTTATAAGTGTGTGAGTGTGTGTGTGTGTGTGTGTGTGTGTGTGTGTGTGTGTGTGTGTGTGTGTGTGTCTACCGGCCAACCTCAGAGTGCAGGTATTAATGTACATTTGTTGTTTTCCCCTCACAGGTGGCGATGGGGTTTGGGTTCCCTCCCACTTGGAAACTGATATCATTATCTCTGCAAACTCTGACAATGATGACAGGAATAGTGAGATACAGGTGGGGTTATCAGGGGCTGAATCTGTGCTATTGGTTGGCATCTCACTCTTGTACACACCATCCCCACACACAGTGACAATGCCCACACATATCCCATCACCAGTGGCCACAGATGATGGACAGTTGGCAGGTGGTGGCATTGAACAGGCTAGTTTGGTGATTATAGCAGGTGTGAGTGTAGACACTGGCCATAGCTGGAATGCAGGCAAGGTCCCACACAGGTGGATGGACAGGGATGCTCGCAGGAGGACTGCTGCTTGTCAATCCGCAGTCACAAGTGCCACAGCCAGAGTCACCAGACGCATGTTTTGGGCTGTCATGGATGCACAGGCATGTAGTGAATGCCACACCAGACAAATACTCAGGGTGGTGGATGCATCTCTTCCTGATTTACATGGTGACATACATGACCTTGTTGAGGCCACATGTGACAATAGCGAGGTCATGAATAAACAGTGGGGTGAGACTTTGGCAATCCTCAACCATGGCATGTCTGTGCTACAGCATGTGGTGGGAAATGGGCATCGGCCATGTGGACATAGGTCAGCACCAACAACAACTGAGAGTCTATGGGGCCATGTACCTTCACACTCCCATTGTGGCAGTGACACCAGCACTACCGAAGGGGGGTTGCTGTCCACATCACACCGAAGCAGGCCATGGGCACATGATCCTGTCCAGTCCTGTCAGGAACATGGATCCAGCAGACAACAGTCACCATCAGGAAGCAGTACTGCATTTGGCCTTGGGCCTGGTGGTGCCACTGATACCCATGGCAGGACCAGTTCCCATGCTCATGGCTGGAGATGGTGAACTGGATAGCCTGCCATGTAAGGTCCACAGCTGTGCAATGTACCCCTGTGTAGGGCAGCCACATGGCATGACTGTGTACATACATACACACACACACACACACACATTGTATCACAGGCAGGTCACCTCCAGACAGACACAGCACCTCTGCACAGCCCATCTATTGGATACCCCTCCAAACACACACATGATGTAAACCATATGACCCAGCCTAGGCCTCTGGCAAACCAACAACACACCCTGTGCATATGATGATACCTATGCCACATCCCTGTCATCCATACCATTGATGCAGGGAGATGCTAATATGGCACTGATGCACAGGATGAATGTAGTACAGTGTAGCTATGTAATACTATGTAAGGTGCAGTTTGCTTGCATTTGTTATGGGTACATATACAGGCGTATGTACCTTATTAGCCAGGATGCATTATTGCTGTTAGTACCGCTGACTGAATGTAGTCTGATATGCTGCACTCTGTTTGCTTTCAGGTGTCTGTGTGTCTGCAGGCTGTGGCCCTGCAGACATTCCCAAGAGGGAGTATGGCAGAGTGGAAATACACCAACTGTGTCATATGCAAGGTACAGCTTTATATGTACATGCACCAGGTGTGTATGCATGCAACAGTGTGTGAGGGACACTGTTGTCAGAGAGTGTGATGTTGCATACATACCCCTTGTCACAGACAGGTAGCCTTCAGACATGTCTGCTCAGTGTTGTGTAGTACCACAGGCTCATACATACAGAACAGGTTACTGCAGTACTGTCAGCAGGCCCTCACAAGCATAGCCATTACATTAACTGCAAGAGATTCACCTGTCAACACCTGTTGGCCCTGCCATTTATTTCCCATACACTCAACACTGATGCAGTTGATGAGGGCATGCATGATACTGTGTATGACAGGTTTGTGGCATGTATTCATGAGTTCACCAGGTGAAACAGGGAGACAAAATGGTATATCCTTTGCATACACAGAGTAAGGACTGACACAGGGGATGTGCACACAGTAACATAAACACAGCTGGCTATAGACGGATTAGTAAACCTACATTTTCACCTTGATGTACTATACTACTACATACACATGACATGTCCCACATAGATTGTATGCATGGGACATAACACACTACCTCTTACAACACGTAATGTTCTGAATGCCTTCATGGATGGTGAGATAGCCTACCAGAAATAGAATGTGGAGTCATGTATTTCTCCTACAAGCCCGGACAAGTGATAGTGTATCAGCATGATGTTTCAGTCAGGCTTGATGCCTGATGCTGGCATGTGTGTGACTACACTCACTGTGGCTGATTTGGCAACAATATCACATACATGGGCATTGTTACGGGACACAGACCACATATAGGTTGCAAACATCTGGATATTCCATAGACATCTGTACAGAGGAGTGGTATGGCATGCACAGTGGTTTAACATGCTGCATGTGAGGCAGATGCCGTTACCACGCTGTATAAAGTAATGCCATCGGGAGATGGTAAACAGGTGTGGATGGTACACAAATCAAAATGGTATCAGCCAAACAGGATATGATCTTCACCCAAAGACACACACACAATTGCTAGTAGTGAGATTAGAACCCTTACCTATCTAGTTATTTCTACTATAGTGTTACGCAGTTATCAGACCCACCGCAGAGCTTACATAATTTCACCTAGTCCCAAGGTACTTCTAAGGTGAATGACATCAGCAGGCCTAGTAAAGTAGGGTGATGGGAAGTTTACAGGGTGCTACACAACTCAAAATGGTATAACACTCACAGTATATGATTCCCACACAAACACACACACATGCACACACACTTGCCAGTATTGAGATTAGAACCTCTGCCTATCTAGTTATTTGCACTATAGTGTTACACAGTTATTGTACGCGCTACAGAGCTTACTGGGCTGACAATTGTCCAAAGGTGCTGATAACTGCACAGCTGAGGTCAACTGTTACAGGTGCCAGAAAGTCTGCCTTCAGTTTTCCCCTTAGATCTTGCTAGTACTTTTTCTCCTGCACTTCAAATAGCCTAATAGCTTTGCACTTCAACAGGTTTTTTTATCAATTATTCTAGCACACCTGAGAGCCATCAGCAGTAGTCATTCCTCACGGAATTAGCTCAAGTACTTAGTAGTTATGACCACCCCTCCTGGCATGCTTAAAGTGCAGTTCTCTGTGCTTTTGCCTATTAACCTGGTGCACTTGGGCATTGTGAGGCACTGTTGCAACTGTCTCATGTAGACAGACAACCCTCTCCTCTAAACTTCCAACACTCAGACTTGCAAAATATACCCCTATATCACCGAATTGGAAGACATGCACTCTCCAGAAAAGACTGGACTAGCTGGTCAAGAGGAGAAGGGTCAATACCAGCAACACACCACATGGAACACATACCTCTCCAGAATACCCACTATGACAGATCTGACAAACAAACAATAACCACACACCCACCTTCACAGAGGCACTCAATAGACATTCACCCAAACAGTGGAGACCACCAAGACAGACACCCACTCAACCACCACAACACAGCACAAACCACAGGACACATATCTCACCTGCACAGTGTTTCCATCAGCCTAAGCCCCAAAGGCCAACCACCTTGCCTGATACAATAATCATATGTTAATCAATAGTGAGTCACACAGATGTCCCACTCACTAGGTTAAACATGGAGGAAGTAACAGTCAGCTGTCTATCAGGTGCCAGAATCCAACACATAACACACCCAGTCAGGTCATTCCACAACAACTACAAGTATCACTCTGTCATTGTCCATGTGTGTGTGAATGACCTGAGATGCACCTCAATGGACTATATGAAAAGAGACATAGTGGAGCTCTCAGAGTATGTGAGCCAGGCAGGTATGACAGTAGCCCTGTGCAGTATACTACAGTCACTCAGAATTATACCACATTACAAACAACAAATGATTGACTTCAACTATTGGCTTAAGTGTCTGCTGTCACTCTCATGGGATCCAGTATCTGTCTGCTTGGGATGACATGATTGACAGACTGTGATGGCTTGCCAGAGATGACCTGCATCTGTCACCCCTGGATTGGGTCTTGCCATCCCCATAGTGCCTTTTTAGGTGGTGTTCCAAATCAAATTACCACCGTAACAGCTATACATATATGCAATCTGAGGGTCATGCTGCTCAACGCTAGATATCTACATCTCGAGATGCAGTCACTCAAAGCACTCGTCAAAATGGAGAACATTGACATTTGTGCTGTAATGGAGACCTGGTTTACAGCAGCAGACAGTACCCCTGCACTACTAACCTATGACTCATTCCACACCTGTCAGCCCCAAAACATGGACCACAGCTACAAAGGTGGTGGTGTCTCCATATTAATAATGGATATGTAGACATCCAGGGTAATATCACAGAATATTGCAGCTGAGATACTTCAGGTACAACTGACATTGGGTAATAGTGCAATCCAGGTCATAGCCTGCTATAGGTCCACATCCATGTCCCTAGACTCTCAATCCACATTCCTCAACACCCTGGAAACTATCAAGGTCCAACCCAACACTCTCATACTAGGCAGTTCAACTACCCCTCCATCAACTCTGTGAGATACTCAAGCACCAATACACTGGCCCAACACTTCCTGGAATTCATCAGTTCCAATGCCCTGGACCAGCTCATTCTGACACCCAGTAGAGGAAGCAACATCCTTGACCTGTGTTGATTACTAACATATGGGATCATTGCTTAACAACACTAGTCAATTACTACCTGGTCAGATCCAGCATAAAGTAATCACGATGGAAATCTACATCTCACCTACACCCCCCACAAAGGTAACCACCTTGAAAACCTTCTCCAAAGCTGACTTTGGACTCATAAGAACAGAGGTGGTTAAATTCACACCACCCATGCCAATGGAAAAATACTTGCATGACTGCTGAATCATACAATAATGCACTGTACAAACATGTACATCAATGCATGGAACTAGCCATACCCAACAGAACCATGTCACTCCCCTCCAAACACTGGAGGCCAATCTGGTGGTCCCCTACCATTAATAATCTGTTCAACAGAAGGAAGAAACTGTTGCAGAAAAAGGTGGAGTCCCAAGAGTGGTGAAACTCCCTTATTAGTCTCAACAACAACTTGAGATCCCTCATGAAATCATCTAAAGCTGCCTATGATGACAGAATTGCAGGAGACACTAACAACAATCACATATCCTTTGTTAGTGATATCAAGAACCTCCACGCCAATACCCAGACATGCTCTGAGTTACTGCACAATGCTGCCTCCCATACTGAAACAACAGATATTGCCAACAATCTTGCCAACATATTCAGTGCCAGCTTTACCCCTCTCTCCCCCTAGGGGAACAATCAAAATGCCAGAAGAATTCCAGACACCCAGGATTGCTGCTGCCCAGGTTACACCTGCATTGTACATGGGCAAGAATACAGGTTCCATGGGACCCCACATTATCCCTGGCTGTATTCTACATGAACTACAAAGATACCTGGCACCACATCTGTGTGCCCTGTTCAGTCACAGCCACACCTCAAGCTTTGTCCCTCCCAAATGGTGCACTGCTTCTGTCATCCCTGTCCATAAAGGTGTGGCAACTACAGACCCTGGGAATTATCAGTTCATTAGTCTGATGAGTCTAATATGTACAGCTATGGAGTGCATCATCAGTGACCTGATTGACAAACATATAGGTAATCACCTAACTCTGGACCTCACACAGTTTTGCTTTGTGAAAGGGTGATCATGCCTGCCCAACCTGGTTGACCTCTTTGAGTCAGTCACCAGAGCTGTGTATGATGTTAAGGCACTGCATACAGCCTACATCAATCTGGCCAAAGCTCTTGATACAATTCCTCAGTCAGGAATTATGGATGAACCCACCAAACTAGGCATCAAGCTCACGCTACAGAGCTTACTGGACCAACAACTGCCCACAGGTGTTGATAAGGGGAATGACATTAGCCTGACTGATAAAGTATACCAGTGGGTGGGAAACTTATCAAAATACTTCTTCCTACAAACATGCACACTTTCACACACACTTAGACACCCACACACACACATTTAGCAGATCTTAGAGTAGACCCCCTGCCTATCTAGTTATTTGTACTATAGTGTTACAGAGTTATCGCACACACTACAGAGCTTACTGGGCTGACAACTGACCAAAGGTACTGATAAGGGGAATGACATCAGCAGGACTGATAAAGTAGGGCAGTGGGTGGAAGACTTATGAAAATACTTCTTCTTACCAGCATACACACATGCTCAGTTGCCAGATCTGAAATTAGAACCCCTGTCTAGCTAGTGATTTGTACTGTTGTATTATGCAGTTATCACACACGCTACAGAACTTACTGGGCTGGCACCTGGCCAAAGGTGCTGATAAGGGGAATGACATCTGCAGGACTGATAAAGTGGGGCACTGGGAAGTGTTCTGGGTGGAAATGGCCTAAAAACTGTTTCACCTGCAAGCAAATGCACACATGCTCACTCTCACATGCACAACTATGACACACACACACACACACACACACACACACACACACACACACACACACACACACACACACACACACACACACACACACTTAGAACCCCTACCTATCTAGTTATTTCTACTATAGTGCTACACAGTTATCAAATGCACTACAGAGCTTATAGGGGTGATTGGTGGCCAATGGTACTTCTAAGGTGAATGAAAGCAGCAGATCTTGTGAAGTAGGGTAATGTGAAGTCTACTGAGTGGGAAGAGTCTCCTAATGCTTGGACCTATGGAGACACACACACACACACACACACACACACACACACACACACACACACACACACACACACACACACACACACACACACACAGGCAGGTGATGTGATATCATAAACTCAACCTCAGTACTGTTACACAGTGGGGCTCACCTTTTATGCTGGCACATGCGACTGTTTACAACTGGTATGTCACTGTCCACAGCAGGACATCACTGTATGCCATTCAGGGTATCTGTGTGTGTGACTCACTCTGTCTGTGTCCCCCTGTGTCTCTCTCTGTATCACTGCCTGTCTCTCAGATCCCCACATCTATGTGTGTGCATGCATGACATATGTTATCTGTTGCCATATATATGTGTGTGTATATTTCACACAACAGATGCAGATATATCACATATGGGCCACCTAAAGCTAGCTGAGGGTAATTCTGTCTGATGTGTGTGTGTGTGGGGGGGGCAGTTGAGGTGTACATAGCTAACTGTATGCATGGACATATATACACAATACAGTCATATATTCCAATGTGGGTTCCAACATGTCCTGTGATTCTCTAAGTGTAGGAGCATGCCCAGTGTGGCCTTCTATAGTTAGGGTGGGACTCCATTCCAGAGATAGGTGTACTCCATTCCAGGGTTTTGTGTGCTACAGCCATACCTATCAAGTGTACACAAGACTTTCCTCAGGGTACTTGTTTTGTTTAGCAGACATTTTCTGACATATCTGTAGTCTGAAACTGCAATGTATTGTGTCATTATCTAGTGCCAGACATCCTCAGATCATCACAGTGCTTTACCAGAGGAATACTAGTTGTATGATGCATAGACCAATATTATGAGGGCAACTATGTAAATTATTGCCCAACAAGACCATTTGCGAGGTGCGGCTACAGCCAGTGTAGTAATGACACACAGCTGTGTGAACAGTCCAGCAATCTGGTGATATACTGGTTGGGGATCTCCTGCTTGTGTGGTATCTTTCTAACCTGAGATGTCATATCCTTGTGTGTGCATACCTCTAACCTGTGCATTTTTTGGCAGGTTATCCAGGTGTTTGGCTAAAGATTACATCCTTTTTATGTAAATGTGTGTTTTTATGGCAAGTTAGTTACATGTAATTGAAGTGTAATGTTACACAATAATACAGGCATTACTGTTTTCGAATACATAACCTTCAGACAACTCCTGCTACTGCAAACCCCTCACCCTACCAACTTTCTCAGTATGTAAGGGCGATATTTACAACACATGCCTATCATTGTACATTTGTTCCACTTTTCTTTCTGCCCTTGTCCAGACATCTTGGTGTCAGAGATTGGAAGTTATGGGTGTGGGTACAGAGTGCATTCAACTGTGCAGGCATGTCCATTATTTGTAAAAGAAAACATAAGAAAAAGGATTATTGAGAATGACCACTGGCAACAGTACCACAAAACACTTATATTCACAAAAGCCTTGGCACCTCTGCTATACATCCTTCAAGATGTCACTAATATGTGTAGCATATTCCACATAGCACTGTAACTTCCAGTTATGTCAGTGGCAGAGCAGTGGGTATCACTGACATGCATAACAGTTGGCATTGCAATTATCTGCACATGGCCCTGTCAAAGGCAGCACTGTCCCTAGGGCAGTACAAGACGACTGCCAGGAGAACATGTTAGCCAGATCCATATGGTATTAACCATAAATACACATAACTCATTGACTCCTGCATATTGTGGACAGGCAACCTGTTTTCATGTGTATTAGTACAGCCCTGCCAATGTGTGCTATGCTGCTATTTCCATGCAAACATATATGTTACTGCATTTGTGTGGGTATATGGGGGGCACACCTGTCCACTGTACACATTTGCACAGACTGTGCTATATTTGCTTTACAGTTTAGTTCCATTTACCATACTATTGTACCCTGTCTTGGGGACTGGAGGCATATCAGTAAAGACCACAGGTCAGATTAAAATGGCATACATTTGAGCTTCAGAGTTTTTACCCTTCATAGCCTTACTGCAACTGCAAGATCTGCTGTGCTATCACTGTGTGAGTCTGTAGGGGGTAATTCAACATTGCTGCCATTTGTGTGCTTTTACCAGACATTTCTCTGTGGTTTTCTACAGCTGACTTGCTGTGTGGGTGTGAGGGGTGGTTATGAGACCCCCACCCTGACATCCATGCCTGTGACCTATGACCCCCTCCCACTTAGTTGTCCCCACACACCTAAACTGCAGTGGGATTTGCCACCTTGGGTACCACTGCATAGTGTGTGGAAGCCAGTTTTGGCTAGACATTTCCTGGTGTCCCACATACATGTCAGTTGTGTGCTGTTATCCCAGTAGGCCACCCCATTCCCTTGCATGCACGGAGCATTACCATATATAAGCTAGCAGAGCATACTATTCCATTCATTTATTGTTAAGAAGACTGACTTTTGTGCTTGCAGCAGTAATGAGGACATTGCTTGAGGACTGCCTATGCTGGATGCACACAGTAGACTACCTATACATGGTAAGTTACAGGCAATGCAATGCGTGTGTCATCCATTTTACTGTGTATGAAAGTCAGAGAGAGGTGTCAGTCCCTGGGTTCCATACAATGTCAGTGTGTGTGCTATGCGTTGCCTCTTTGCCAAGGCATGAGCATACTGGGCAGCCTCCATCTTGCTACAGGAGCAGGCTCAAGGGCCTCCTACTGTGAGTCCCTCTGTGCCTGTGGGGACCTTGGCAATGGTGGTGGGCTGTGTGGCACTTCCCCATGCTGTTCCTACTGCAGCTATTTCTGCAGGATCATATTGTGTAGCATGGCACATACTATGAACATGTGTACACATGTGGCTGGAGAGTGCTGCAAGGCTCCACCAGATATGTCAAAGCAGCGGAACCATGACTTCAGCATCCCAAACACACACTCTATAATGATCCTGGTTTGTGCATGTGCCTCATTATGGTGTTCTTGTGTGGGTGTGTGCATTTTTGATGGGTGTCATCATCTACGGCTCCAGTGCATAGCCAGCATCCCCCACCAGATGGCCATATGGAATACCCCCACTGGCAAATGCCTGGTACAGCTGTGATGAATGCCAGATGTGGGAGTTGTGATAACTTCCAGGGCTGCCAGCACACACACATTCATGATAATGCCCTGGGCATTGCACATAACCTGGCAGTTGATGGAGGAGAAGTCCTTGCAGTTTATGTAGGCCCTACCCTGTTCACCGGGTGTTGCTTTGATGTGGATGCGCATGCAGTCTATGGCACCCAGTACCTCCAGGTATTCTGCTACATGGTGGAAGAGATGCATATTGCTTGGTCCTCCCCTCACGGGTGTTGGGGATGTAAATGTGCTTACCAGGATGTGGTAGCATGGCATCCAGAAAATGGTGGAGTACCCTGGATGCAGATGCCTGTGAGACCTCCATCGTGTTCCCAGTAGGTCTTAGGAAAGTATCTGTAGCTAGAATTCTTAAGGCTACACATACCTTGGTATCCTCTGGGATGGGTTCCCCTCTGTTGGTTCTAGCTCTGAGATGAGGCTGGCACAGCTTGGTGAGTTGCTGAAGTATGTCTCTGTCCACTCTGTAGCACTCTACTATATACAGATCATGTAACCCCTGGTAGGTTACCCTGGGTCTGAACACTCTTCTCCTCCTCCTTGGTCTGTGGCTGTTGTCAGCATTATCCTCCTCTCTACCGTCAGCCACTAGCACATACTGATGGATCAAAGCAATGGCAGCCCCTAACATTTTTCCAGTTAAGATTCCCACATGTATACACCAATGGAGCAGAGTTTGTGGAAAAAAAACAGACTGTAAGGTGTTTCCATACTTTATACTGTTGTGCTGCAGATGCTGCCTGTATGATTGGCTGACTATGATACATTCCAGTTGCCACCTATATTACTCATGGCTTTGATTTGGCCACTGTGAGTGTTAGAGGCATTACTGGTAATTTGTGCATGATTGCCTTTATTCTGTTGTTGCCCTTTTTTAATTATTTTTTACTTACATCTCCTCCCATTTTCAGCTATGCAGCCACCTGCCAGCTGCATTATTGTGTGCTTTGTCTGGCCCATTGTGAGTTGCAGGAGTCCCATATTTGTGATTTCTACTTCATTTCTCCTTTATTGTGCTGTTGGACATTATTTTTACATCTCCTCCCATTTTCAGCTATGCAGTCACCTGCCAGATGTATTACTGAGTGCTTTCAATGGCCTATTGTCAGTTGCAGATTCCCATATTGCTGATTTGTACTGCATTTCCCTTGCTCTGCTACTTCCTTTTCTTTTTCCTATATCCTTCCTGTTTCAGCCCTGGTGTGCCACCCAGACCCATTTAGCTAGTGCAAACAGCAAGAAATGGCCCTCCCCTGGGCATGAACATGCTCCTCAGTTCATGGAATAAGTGTACACAGCCTCAGACACACCCCTTTGCTTAGCAGTGCTTAGCTAAGCACAAACCCGGGGAACAGTGCTCCAATGTGCTTACAGCAAGTATGACACACTCCCTTTTCATGTTAGTTGTTCCTCCTGTCTAGACGATGGTGTTAGAGCACCTACACAGTTAGATGCAGTGTGACACTTAGAAGAATTTTGTGATTCAGTATAAGTCCCCTCATTAACATACCCCACTGCCTTAATCCATAGTTATTACATTACACATGAGCCTTCCCTGTTAGCAACCAGTGTTCCCTGCCATTGTTTTGATTCTGCTTGCCATTGACTATAATGGCAAAATGCAGCTTTCCCCTAAAATGGACTTTTCTCATTTATTTTTTTATTTTCCCCAAGATCCCATTTGCACGATGGTTCCCTATGCTTAAACAGCGAAGATCGGCTGAGAAATAATAAACTTTTTTTTAAATAATCAGTTTAACATGCCAATGGCCATATATTTGGCCAGTGGCATGCCCACAGGGTCCATGCTTTTATTGGAGCTGTCATGGCTCCATTTTCAATTTTGCAGAAATGTATTCAGCTAGTAGCTGAATACATTTCTGCAGATTACACTGTTCCTGCATGGCTACCTACCTTCTTCCTGGATCGCTATTTTACCTCATTTGCATGGTTTTCACCAGCAAATGAGGTAATTAGCATGCCGCATGGTTTTCCATGCAGGAACAGTGTCAGCTCGCTCATGCACGTCAATATGGCGTATTTCTAGATCACTCGGCAGCCATATTCTATGCAGGAGTGGCTACACTGCTCCTGCATGGACATTTTAGCTCCTTGAATCCGGTGGAGTGTGTTATGTGTTTCTGAACACCCCAGGCTAGAAATCAGACAGCAATCAATGAAGCAAATCAACAAATCATAAAAGCTGATCCCTTTCAAAAGACTTTTGTATTGATTGCATATAGAGTAGTATAGTAGCAAAATTATTTATTTTTTTATTTTATTTTATTTTATTAACTTGTAAGCACTGGTATTGGGCAAGTCCCTAAAAGGCTTGCCTCCACTGCTAAAAGAATGGCACCATGCATGAGAATTGCCACAGATTTTTAAGAAAGTGACGGTCAAATAAACATTAGATCCTTCAGCCAGATATATTTGTCTAATCATTGCACCTCTACAAACTGTTGAACAAATGCCTCAGCCTGCTATTACTGCTTTTACAAAGAATACAGGTTTTATGATGTCTGGGCTAGTCTATCACTTAAATAGCAGCTAGTACTGTCCTCATTATACTGCTGAACAAGTGCCCAGCCTGATACAATTATTTCTGTCAATGGTTCAACTAATACAAGTATTTAAGTATCATTTGTATCAGTGTGCCTGTATTACCCATCCCTAGTCCCTCTGTAGACCTTGTAAGCCTTTTTTCTGCTAGTTTACATTTTGAATTCAAGTCATATTGCTATTCAAGATCAATGACCAGTGACCTCTCCACTAGCCCTTCTTTGGCCATGGTCTTTAATATTTTGTTGGGTCAGTGTGTTGTTTTTCCTTATCATTCAACACATAGGTACCCTTGTAAAGCATCTCACACTGTTGTTTGAATTGAAACATTGTAGTACTCCTCACCACATATAAGCAATGTGCTGTATGTGACTCCATATCTTCCTTGATTTTGTGGCACATAGTTGTATAAAAGTTTAAATTAATTGTAGTTTTAGATTAACCTGCTGCTGTTTAGTCTGGGATAAATAGCCTTCAAGTACATACATGAACTAACAGGTTCTTGCTGTTCATCTTTGGTTGCCAATATCTGTAGGTTGCATGACTCTTCTTTCTCTTTTGCTCTTTAATTACTTTTGGCTTCTTCATTACATCCCAGACCCCCACTCTAGTCTTTACTGTAGGAAACATCTTTCCTGTCACTGGTCATTTGAGAACTGGTGTTTCTTTGCTATGTCATTATTGCACAAGGACAGTCCCCGTTCCCTGCTAATTAGTCAGCCTGGTCTTAGGTTTAGGCAAAACTGAGTTTGGCACAGTTCTATATTAATAACATGTTGCCACTTTTCGCTACCATTTGATGGTTTCATGTAATACAGGACTGCAGGAGTGGAACAGAGTATTATTGGAACCTTTAATTTAGCATGCTGTTACTACACAGGATAGTGATAGATTTACTGCACATCTAGTACTAGGTGTTATTATTTCCTGAGTATGTTGCTATTAAAATTTAACTGATGCTTTATCTTGTGTTATTAGGAATGACGCACACAGCAGTTAATATTAAAGTTAAATTGTAACTCTTATTCATTATACATAGCACTGCTTAGTATTCTTGGAGCGGACATGTATGTGAATGTCATATGGTACAAGTGACCAATAAGCTGTTCATCTAGTGCTGTTGGTCTTGCTTAGATAATTCCACTTTAACAATTTTGACTGCTTAAATGTAGTTGTACTGCATTCCCGAATGAGGAGCCTGTCTGATAATCTGTTTGCCTTCTTTGCAGATACATGCTGTACAGTTTCTGAGGTAATCCAATCACTTTAATTACAATGACAATTACCCTCATTGTACCTATGAAAATGCAGAAAAGTGACCAGCCTGACATAACTACTTTTAGCAAGGGTATGGATGACATAAGTACTTAACTGCATTTTGTACTAGTATGTATATCTTCCCTCCTCTAACCATTAAAGGACAACTACAGGAAGCATGACATCATTCCATCTCCAAAAAACATGTTCCTCTCCTATCCAACAATCACCAGTAAAAATTCAACTAAACCAAAAAGAAGCTATTTATTTCTTTATTTCTGCACTTTTGAGCAAGTAACTATCAGTACTGCAAGCCATCTTTTAAAAAAACTTACTCTCGCAGTTGCTTAATCCGCTAAGCCACCGATCATCCAAACCACATATTTCCCTGTAACTCCAATGAACATGCCCTTCTCTTCAGTTTTCACCATGGAAATGCCCATTTGATAATTATGCTTGCTTTTGGAAGCATTAACATTCAATCGCACCCTTCAGACTGCCTTACTATGGGGCATAAAAATGTCCACGACAAGGAGCAGGAACTTCTTTTTTTGTTCACGGTTGCTGCACGGCTTTGTTTCACTAATGGTTGCAATTACTGACATGGACTTTGTATAAAATAACCATTTACCTCTGGAAATTATTGGTTTAAAATTTTCTAAACCTGTCTAACTGTTTCTGATAGTGCTGTATGAAGGTAACACAATGTTTAACTATTGTAAACTGCAATGATCGGTTATTTATTGATATTACTGGCTTCAGTTTTATTTTTAAATAAAACAAACACTGGAGACGGCAGAACGATATGCTCCAGAAGACTGGTTAAAGTCACAATTAACGTTTGTATAAATAACTTTTACCAGTTTCAAACACATGAAAATCTTCAGTTTTCAATGAGTAACCTCCAGGCAACGATTATGTAAACAAAGTATTTATTATAAAGGCAAGCGCTTTCACCAGTTAAGGCTTCATCAGGCCAGTACAAAATTCATTAAAATAATGCCTTTAAATGCTTTACAATGCAGTGACATCATTTCCACTTTCAATTAATAAAGTGAGCGTGTTCCTACATTTAAAGTGCAATCACCATTATTCTCGTAATAAAGCACACATACTTTAAGGCTATACTATAACATTTCATCATATTAAAATAAAGGATTAACCTTCGTAACAAAACAATACATAAAAACACCACATACAAACACTACATAAAAAACTATATCCTTCTAAGTCTAATCTATTAAATGTTCTTAATATTAATAACGTTTTCACATAAATGCATTCATTTCAAAGTCAAACATATATGAAAAATAAACGAAAATAATAAAAATAAAAAATAATAAATAAAAATATATATATACATTACACTACATTAGCAGTTTTAAAAATCTATTTGTTATATTTTACTTTAAATAAAATCAATTGACATATCAAGACTAAATAATCTATGAAGCTGTATTACATTTAAAATATCTCATTACCTTAGCGGTCTACCTTTTAAAACTGGCTTGATGGATACCCTATCATTCAACCCTGGCACAATATCTGCTCTAAGCCCAATAATCCACCGACTTTCAAACTCTTCAGTTTTGTTTCTAATGTCTCCCCTCCTAATACTAGGAAAATTCCTTTGCATAACTTGAAACCTAAAAGTGTGATCTGGGGTATTGCTACTAACATGCTTAGAAAGGGCACATTCACCATGGTGAGTGGGGGGGGGGGTTCCCATTCACGTGCCCTTTCTTACGAGAATAATGGTGATTGCACTTTAAATGTAGGAACACGCTCACTTTATTAATTGAAAGTGGAAATGGTGTCACTGCATTGTAAAGCATTGTACAGCATTTAAAGACATTATTTTAATGAATTTTGTACTGGCCTGATGAAGCCTTAAACGGTGAAAGCGCTTGCCTTTATAATAAATACTTTGTTTACATAATCGTTGCCTGGAGGTTACTCATTGAAAACTGAAGATTTTCATGCATTTGAAACTGGTATAAGTTATTTATACAAACGTTAATTGTGACTTTAACCAGTCTTCTGGAGCATATCGTTCTGCCGTCTCCAGTGTTTGTTTTATGCTTCTTTCGTCTGGAGATTACTACAGCAGCTTTTTATTTCTGATTTTATTTTTAAATAACTTAATTAATAATGCTGGTTTTGTAATAATTGCATATGAAATGCCATTTTTCATTTTTTTGTTTACTCCCATTCCTTACTACTATACATCATTATTATATAACTATAGGTGTATATTCTTGGACATTCCTAGCCTCAGAATATTTTACTGTTTTGTTGTAAGCTTGTCAAACTTTTTTCTCTGCATCATGCTTCTCAACTATCCAGATTTTCACAGAATGTCCAGATTTTTGCCAAGTATTATTGGTGTGTTCCTCATAAAATGTGTGTTTTTTTGACAAATCACTGGGATGATCTGAGGACTGAAGTCACTAAATAATGACATACATGTCAGTTTTAGACTTCCTTCATAAAATGCATGCAAACACAAATCCTGTTATTGTGGCAACCTTCTAAGTTTATAAGAGCAATATTTAAAATCTGTCCTTATTTTTGGGCCTTTATCCCCCCATTATGTCAGGCTTTGTCCAGATTTCTTACACTAAGAGGTTGACAGGTATGCTCTGCATTTGTCCCTAATGCAAAGTCACTGTCAATGAATTGAAGTAGTGCTGCTAAACAAAGGAATGTATTATTTTGTATTGTGTACCTAGGAATTTGAGAAGGGATGATGAAAGGTAAAGGTCGAAAGCCATATTTTTGCAATATTATAGAAAGGAATGGAGAAATGTATTCATCTGTTCACATTATCAGGCTTTTGAAGTTACCTGGAAAGTCATTGATACCTACTTCAAGGAAAAATGCTGTCATGGATGTTGTGAATTTTCTTTGCTATGGCTATTTGGGTGACTTGTTTTAGCATCACTGTAAATGTTTATTTTAAAGCATTTTGATTACATGTCTAAAAAATCACCTGTGGTATGCTTGCTTAAAAAATATGTGATTATCATTCCAGACTCCTACTATTTACAGTAAGGCAAAATTGTTTTCATATGCAAGAAGTTAGAGCTTTATCCAGTAATACATTGCCAAATTCAATTATTTCATGGTATTATAAATATAACTTTGTTCCTGTCACCTGTGCCACCAAAGTTTCACAAAATAATTAACACAAATTCTCTAACATATTAGTTTTAAGGAGTATGAAACAAGCATTTTTAATATTCTGAATATATATCTTATTTTCTTACCCTAAATAGCAAAGTCTTATATTTCCTGACAAAATAATTGCCTGTGTTACTTTCTGGTTTCATTTACATTTTTTTCTGTTAACATTGTTAATGGGTTCCTTTTTCATTTAACTTTATATGTTCCCTTTAAACTAATTAAAAGTCTGGATATGGTTGACATATTGTCTGTATCTGTTGGTCTATATCTATCTGTATCTATGTATATGTATGTAGTGCCAGTTGCATAACAGGTAACACTCTTCTTTGGTGTGGGAAGACCAGAAAGCTGTGGGTTCTATTCTCACTCCAGGTGACTGGGTTGCTGATGCTCTAGTGCATCATTGGGGGTATGTGCTGCTCTTCTGAGAGTATCATCCTTAGTGTATCATCCTTCAGATGAGACATTAAACCATAATCCCATCTGCTTGAGTTGATGGTAGCTCAGGTGGATGTTAACGATCCCATGGCACTAACTGAAAAAAGTGTAGAGATGTTTCCTGATGCCCTGGTCAAATTCCCCCTAGTAGTGGTATAAATACCACCCCATGTCTCCCCTGAACAGGAGCCACTAGCCTAGCGGGACTCAACCAGTTAACAAAGGACAAATAAAAACAGCAGTAGCAACTGAAAGAAAGTATACCTCCTTGTTTAGGAGATTTTATCTTACAGGTGATTGCGGACTAGTTGATTATGTTCCAATCTCTCAAACAGAAGTAGTTGTAATGATGTTTTTAAATACTCTAAACTGCAATGTCTTAAGCACAATGGGATCACTTTTGTGCAAGGTCCCTGTAACTTTAATGGGGAGTTTGTCATTTTCCTAGTGTTCCATGACCCTAAAGTTATATAAGTTCAGCAAGGATGTGTGTGTGTGTGTGTGTGTGTGTGTGTGTGTGTGGGAGGGAGGGGGGTTGCCCTCTACCTGAAGAGTGTAGGGAACCTTGCTTCCTGCATAAACACTTGTTACAATATTAGCAGGTGGGTTGAAGGGAAAATGTGCTGTCAAATAATTATGACTGAGAACGATTTTATGAATCATACTTTTATGTATTGGTTACTCAAATGGGAAGCATTTTAGGCTTATGCATTTAGCTTGCTTTGTTACTCTTTCCAAATTTTTCTTTATAGCTAATGACTGCTGTGGCAGTGTTACATTTATAGTGAAATAATGTGTGAGAAATAGTACTCTTTCTTTCACTTCAGCCTGAGTTGCATATTTAAATCAGATAATTGTAAACCTCTACATGTGTAATCTATTGCTGAGAAATATATACAAGCTTTACACCTAATTTATTTCATGTTTAATGATTAAAATATATGTACTTTTCTGCTTCTTCTTACACAGTTTGGCAGTGCCTTTAGATCACCATTTATCAGCAAACTCTATAACAAAAGGAAACAGTCAATGACTTGTCGACTGTAGAATGATGAAAATGTTGGGCAGGTGATGGCCAATATGTGTCAACATATATTTATTGTAGCCATGGAAAGAGGAATAATAAAATAGCAGTTGCTCCAGCAACATTGTCCTTGCATCAGTGTGTTGAAGAAAAGTACAGTGTGTTAGCTTGTGTGCATGTGCGCGTGCACTTGTGCGTGTATGTGTGTATGCATGTTTGCTCATGCATGGTGTACATGGTGTAACAAGCTCAGTTTAGATGACCCCTCTTTTGACACACTGCTAGCAGGGAAGCTGTTTCCATGTAGCTGGCTTCCAGTAGTCAGTAGGAGGATACTCATCTGAGATTGTTGGTTGTTCTTGTCCCCTACTGGCACAGCAGTGGTCTTTGGAAAACTGGAAAAAGCACCAGGACTTACTGATACATGGTTTGTGTATGAATATATATATATATATATATATATATATATATATATATATATATATATATATATATATATATATATTCGTCACAGTGTAATGGACAGCCACTGTGCAACTACATTTTTCTCACCTTTCACTTTTCACCAGTACAACAGCTATTTCTCATCTAAGCAAAACTGAGAGTTTAGTATGATTAGACTTCGAATCATTCTTCATGTTTTTCTTTTTCACTGCTTAACCTACATATTTCTTTTCTTGAGTGCATATATCTTTCATTACACATGCTCATTCCCTGTTTCATTTTTTACTCAGTAATCACTACTTTCTGTGTTTACTTTTTCTAATTTTGTTTCCTTTGATGCTATATATATTTATCTAGTTTTATAATATAACCATTTTACGTTTTCTAATTTACATTTTTCAAATTTTTGTTCCTATGATGATATTTATATTTATCTAGTTTCTTATAAGAAAAAAATATATACATAATTTTCTGTCTTGCAGATGTAATTTCTGTTTATCTGTGTTGTATTATTTTTGGAGCTTTTCTCCCTGGGTCTCCACTGAAAATGGGCTACTAGCCCAGTTGGCACCACTTGCTAAACAAATGTAAATAAATAAATAAATAAAATAAATACTGTTGTGTAAGCAATAGTCAACTGTCACACTGGAATCATTGTAGTGGATTTGCATGCATGGATAGGGACATATTGATCCAGCATAAGTTGCTCTGGTAATAGTAGCCATGTATCATTGATTTCTACAGAACTGGCTGTTTTTTCATGGTGATGCAATACAGAGAGAGACAGAGAGAGAGTACATGTGTGTGCCTGCATGTGTGTCAGTGCATGTGCATGTGCCTTTGTGTATATGAGTGCATGTGTGTGACTGTGCATGAAGGTGTGCATGCAAATGTATGTGTATAAGTATGTGTGCATGGTGTATAAGTGAAACATGGATCAAAGATGGCCTGGCACTGGCCTGCTCTGGGGAAAGCTGTGTGTTTGTGTGTGTATGTGTGTGTATGCATGCACATGTGTGTGTGTGTCTGCATGTATGATGTATATATTTGCCAGCTTTATGTCCCCCTCTGTGACCATTAATTCCCATAACACATCTTTATATTGAAGTAAGTGATCTTTTGACAACATACCATTCTCATAGGTGACTTTGACTACCTCACTATAAACTAGCTTTCATACATGACCCCAAATGTGCAATCTTCCAGAAATGTATCAATAGGAACAACATCTAACATATAGTTTATATGGCCACTGCGGGTGCAAACATCCTGGATCTGGTTCACACTAACATGGGATACGATCTATCATTTCATTCCTAGTCTTGTACACTGTGTGTGTGTGTGTGTGTGTGTGTGTGTGTGTGTGTGTGTGTGTGTGTGTGTGTGTGTGTGTGTGTGTGTGTGTGTTTGTGCATGTGTGCATGTGTGTGTGTGTGTGTGTGTGTGTGTGTGTGTGTGTGTGTGTGTGTGTGTGGGGTGGATCTCCAGCTTGGTAACTGTGCCATTACAGACCCAATCATCCGGGAAGTCTTGTTTCTCCACAGTACCAATATTTACACCTTTAGTAGAACCAAGGACTAAAGACTTTCCTGCATAGGTAAAGATGGTAGAGACACATGTTTATGACACAGTGTCTTCCAAACAGATATAATAAACTTTGCCTACGACTATATCCCTGTCCACAGGTTCATATTATGCTTGACTAGGATGAAGGAAAAACTCTGATTCATATTGATAGGAAGCCTGTTTCAGAGAAGGGGGTATTCTCTGAGACACATACCTGACTCTACAACATATCCAGTTTATGTTCCAAGCAACATTTTTTTTTAGATGTGGTAGTTGTGATACTATTCCTTTTGTAAATATGAAACTAGTCCATCAGAGCAGGATCGGGGCCATATTTGGTATGACAGACCTAGATCTCCCATCAACATTCTGCAGAGGACCAAATGTAGTGACAGGCCATTTGAGGCAATCTGCATATGACCTGTTATGAAAGATGTGCATTCCTTTCCTTTGCTGTATGACAATTCAGCAACCAGCATAGACAGTGTTTCAGTGTTTTTGAAATGTATTTATTTATTTTTTTATTTGGCATTTGTTTAATAGAGAAAATCAGACTGGGTCATGAGGTACCCATTTTCAATAGAAGCACTGGGAGAAAAGCTCCAGATACATATGATTAACACAAGGAAGAACGAGACAGACCTACAAAGTCATAACATTCATGCACCAATTTTGAAAAACTACACATTAGTTTGTCATAATAAAAAGCAACACAGATATTAAAGTCCTACTGTTCAAGCTTAAATGATATGGAAAGCCTATTAATAGGAAGATGCAGCATTCCTTACATAACTGATGACTACCTTAACGATTATTAATATTCTAGAGGTCATGAAATATGGTAACAGATTATATTGGTGAAGGCATAGAATAGTACAAGTAGAGAAGGTTAGGGTGTAATAGAGGGGATAGTAGGAATCAACATGAAAAATGTATATGTGTAACCTCATGGGAGTATGTGTAAAGGTATGAGAGTAATGTCAGGTGGAGTATGTGTAGAGGAAGGCAGGGTAGGGTAAGATAGTAATGGGGATAGAGGGAGTAGAGGTAGAAAAGTTATAAGAGTGAGTGAGTATGACTTTTAAAGATACAGTTGTTAATGTATATGACCAGTTTGTATGCTGAATGACGGTCTAAGTATATAACCACACATTTCTCAGGTGGAATGATGACGTATTTGTATTTTAAATTAGAACCTGAGCAAAATACGTGTTTTCTTTTACACATGACCCAGTCTGATAATACTGTTTATTTCCTTTGAAGTGATATCTCTCTAAAGTCATCAGATAGCACAATTAGGACACCTGTGTGGGGGGGGGGGTCATAGCTATCTGCGCTGGGAAATAAATGCTAACCCATTACCTTTTGCCAAACCTGTTCTTCCATTGTCTCTCTCAAAAATTAAGCACACTCATTTACATAGGAGTCACAATGTTTGGAACTGCCTTTCAGATGGAATCTCTGACATTTCCTTACTGTGCCTCTCCTTTCCTATTGAAAATACTCTGGGTCATTGTTATTCAACTGCCCTCACATATTATGATTTCTGCAGTCATTCAGACACATATGGATATTGTGTTTCCTGCTGAAGTAAGGAGGTGTCAACCCTGCACTTAAAATGTTAGTTTGTTTTCTTGTAATCTTATTTGCATCAAATACCTTCACAGACATTGAGTTCAAATTGAATCCTGAGAGCTCATGTTTGTTCATTAATTCACACCTCTCAACTCTACAGATTTTCACAGAGTGTCCAGATTTTTGCTTCAAATATTTGGTCTATTCCTCAAAAAATCTGTGGTTTTCTGGCAAATCATGGAGAAGTGAAGTCACTAAACAATGACCAAAAACATATTTGAGTTTCAGATTTCATATCCGTCAGAAAATGCATGCTAACACAAATCCTGTTATTCTAGCAAATTTCTAAGTTTATAACAGCAATATTTAAAATCTGTCCCTATTTTTGGGGCTTTGTCCCCCCATTATTTTAGGCTTTGTCCAGATTTCTTGAGTTAAGAGGTTGAGAGGTATGCACAGGCTGCTTTCTCTTTGTACTTCATCTCTGCCTTTTGATATGCATATGCTTATTCCAAGGCATCTTTCTCACATGCCTTGATAATAGTGCATGTTTGAAAAATGAGTGATGGTCAGTACACTGAATGTAATCTTCTGTTTTCTGTCCACTCAAGAGATTCATTTTATTTATTTTTAGCTAAAGCTTGTTTTCAACTTTATCCAAGGTAGTAACAACAAATATAATATACTCCCCCGGATTCTCAAAAGCCTACATGGAGTACAAGATGAGTGCAGTAGCTCACGTAGGCAATATGTCTGTTGTGCAATCCAGGAACAGCTGGCAGGGGCGTGCATGAGAGCTCCAGCACTAATCTTGCACGGACTAAGCCCTGGTATGCAAATCACCTAATTTGCTGGAGAAATCCATGCAAATGAGGTGATATTTCAATCCAGGAAGCTTGTAATAGTCCATACAAGACAAGTGCAATCTGTAGAAATGTACTCGGTTACTAACCGAGTACATTTCTGCAAATTCCAAAATGGAGCTATTACAGCTCCAAATAAAGGCTGCATATTATTGAGGAAGCATACCAATGGCCAAGTAGAAGGCCATTGGCATTGCAAACTGTTTAAAAAATAAATAAAACAACTTTTTTTTCCGGCAATCTCGACTGTTTAAGCATAGAACAGCAGCGTGCAAACGGGATTGGGGGGAAAATAAGAAAATAAACTGAAAATGAGCATTCTAACAAAAATCAGTATTCTGCAATACAAGTCAATGGCAGGCAAAAGACAACTTGGCCAGTGAGTAGTGGTTGCTAAGGGGGGAGGCTCAGTGTGGGACATGTAACTATGCATTAGTAGGCAATCCTATGCAAGTGAGGGAAAGGTTAGTGAATCCTAAATTTTCCCAGGGTATGAGACTGTAAGAGTATAAATAGCTGAGTGCAAGACTAGCATATAGGTGACATCATGGGGGGGGGGGGTGTCAGGCATACTGTAAGTGGATTGGAGCCCTGTGGCTCGGGACTGCTCCTAGTTTAGCACAGCTAAGCTAGAGGTGTGTCCAAACTGCCTAGCACTCTTTACAAAGTGTAAGCGGGTGTGCGTGCTGCGCACCGGGTCTTTCAGGAAGAAAAAGGAAGTTAAACCAGGAAATAGCAGCCCTCTACACATTTGAGCACTCCGTTTGTGCGGCGTGCACACAGGCTTAAACTGGGAGGCAATGGGAAGGGAAAACAGCAGTAGGAAGGTAATCAAGGAGAACTAGCTTAGCTGACAGGTGAAATGTATCAGAAACAGCCAATTACACAGGCAGCAACCCAGCCCAGCACACCACTATAAACTATGCAAACACCTGTCCCCCTTGTTTTTCCCAAAGCCTCTGCACCACCGGTGTATACAGATGGGGAAATTTTACAAAACAACAGCAAGAGAAAAAATGTAGGGGCTGCTTTTGCTATTATAAACCAGCATGTGCAAGAGGCTGAGGGTAGTGAGGATGTGAATGCTGCTGAGCAACTCACAGTGAGGAGATGGTGAAGAGTGTACAGACCCAGGGTAACCTACCAAGGGCTACATGAGCTGGAGATAGTGGAGCTTTATAGGGTGGAGAGGGACCTCCTACAGCAAATTGTTGAGCTGTGCCGGCCATGCCTCACACACAGAACTAACAGAGGGGAACCCATTGCAGTGGATACTAAGGTATGCGTAGGCCTAAGAATAATATCCACAGGTACCTTCCAAAGGCCAACTGGGGATATGATGGGGATTTCACAGGCATCAGCATCTAGGGTATTCCACCAGTTTCTGGATGCCATGTCAGCACATGTCGATGAGCATGTATATTTCCCCATCACCCATGAGATGTTGGCCAGCAATATGCATCTCTTCCTCCAAATAGCAGAATACCCTGAGGTAGTGGGTGCAATAGACTGCAAGCACATATGCATTAAAGCACCACCAGGTGAGCGGGGTAGGGTCTATATCAACCGCAAGAGCTTCCCCTCCATCAACTGTTAGGTTGTGTGTGATGCCTAGGGCATATTAATGAATGTGTGTGCTGGCTTCCCTGGAAGCTACCACAATTCCCACATCTGGCATCTGACACAGCTGTACCAGACATTTGCCAATGGGGACATCCCACATGGTCACCTAGTAGGGGAAGCTTGTTATGCACTGGAGCCATGGTTGATGACATCCATCAGAAATGCACACACACCCGAACAAGAACTCCATAATGAGGCACACGCACAAACACGAATCATAATAAAGCATGTGTTTGGGATGCTCAAGTCACAGTTCCGGTGTCTGGACACATCCAGTGGAGCCTTGCAGTACTCACCAACTACATGTACCCAAATTGTCCTTGTATGTGCCATGCTACACAATATGATCCTGTGGAAACAGCTGCAGCAGGAACAGCATGGGGCAGGGCCACACAGCTCCCCACCAATGCCAAGGCCTGCACAGGCACAGAGTGACTCAGAAGAGGAACAACCTGAGCCTGCCCCAGTAGGCAGAAAGAGGCATGCCCAGTATTCCCTGACCTTGGCAAAGAGGCAATGCATAGCACATGCACTGGCACAGCATGGACCCAGGGAATGACACCTCTCTCTGACTCGCTCATACAGTAAAAGGGATGCGAAACATGACACTACTTGTGCTCAACCATATATACGGAGTGTACTATGTGCATCTGACATAGGCAGCCCTGCAGCACTGCCCCCAATACTGGGACACCCACAAGGTATGTGAATCACACATGCCAGTCGGGGGGCACATAGCCAACAACAGTCATAGCCAGCAGGATAGGTGTAGACAAACACAAACAAATGCTGTACTATGGCCTCTGAATGAGCCCTATGGGTACCCCCTCCCCCAGGCCTACACAGACAGACTACAGCAGGCCAGGCAGATGGATGTAAGTTGTGAAGTCTAGGAAGCTAAAAACTAATATGTAGGTAGTGAAAGCTAAGATCTATAGTACACTGGTATGCCTCTAGCCAGCACAATAGGTAAGTCGACAGACTGAAATGGTGTACCCGACATACCAGTACAGTCCTAGCAAATGAGTAAACATGTCAGGTGTGACCCAGCATCCTACTTACGCTTATAGTAACAGTCAGGTGTGCCCCCCCATGTAGAAATGTAAAAACAGTCAGGTGCCCCCCCACGCGCTATGTAGAAATGTAGCAACAGTCAATGCCAAATGGGAAATGTATACCTTGCAGACACAGCATGCTACCTGTCAGTGTACAACACAAAGGTCAGCACCGCAGTACAAACTACCTGGACTTGATCCACACATGCAATATAGATGGCCATACTGGGCATGCTCACACACTTAAACACATGAAGGCCATGTCTGCAAACACCAGCGGACCAGACATATCTGGCAGTTGCAGTTCTTATTGCAGACACATGTCAGTATGCACCACTCCTGCCTTGCACACACAGTGGATGGGAATACAGACATATATGTAAGGACAACACACTATAATAAGCCAAAGGTAGATGGACATAGATGTGTGGAAGTGGGTGACCATGACAAGGAGCCATCTAGGCCTGTCCCACCCAGCACACAGCCAAAAGGCCCCAAACACCTGAGGTGCAGGTGTCACTCACTGCAGATACTAGCCACCAGTATCTGTCAGCATGACAAATTATATGGTGCACGTGCCAGCTGTGCAACATGACTGTACAAGGAAGTAGCCACCTAGTAGCTGTATACACGTACCTGTGGCATATGACCCCATGTGTGTCTGCATGTGGCATGACAACCCCTACATGAATGGGTTATGGCCCATGCACACACCACCCTCCCCATAGCAGTATCGTGACAAGCCTGCTGAGGTCATACAATGTGAACTACACCTCTGGGAGAGCTGTAGCTCAATAATCCCCATGGCTCATCCCATAACTGTGTCCTGCTGTAGTGATAAACTAGTTAGGTAGTAGTTCTAACCCCAGACTTGGAAACTGTGTGAGTGTTTGTTTGTGTGCGTGTCTCTCTGTCTCTGACTGTGTAGAGAGAAATGCTTTTTAGGCTACTCACACTCCATACAATTCATATACTCACCTTTACCAAGGCTGCTGATGTTACTCACCTAGCAATACACCTCTGGGAATATCATAGCCCAATAATCTCTGTAGCGTGTCCTGTAACTGCATCCTGCTGTAGTGTGATAAAGTAGTTAGGTAGGTGTTCTAATCCCAGACTTGGCAACTGTGTGTGTGTGTGTGTGTGTTGGTATGTGAATATGTGTGTGTCTGACTGAATAAAAAGCAATGCTTTTTAGGCCACTCACACTCCGTACAACTCATATGCTCAACTTTGGCAAGGCTGCTGATGTCAGTCACCTGGAAATACAACTCTGGGAAAATAATAGCCTAGTAATTCTTGTAGTGCATCCTGTAACTGCGTACAGCTGTTGTGTGATAAAGTAGTTAGGTAGGTGTTCTAACCCCAGACTTGGCAACTGTTTGTGTGTGTCTGACTGAGTAGAGAACAATGCTTTTTAGGCCACTCACATTCCGTACAATTTATATACTCAACTCTGGCAAGGCTGCTGTTGTCACTCACCTAGAAATACAAGTCTGGGAAAGTATTAGCCTAGTAATTCCTGTAGCACATCCTGTAACTGTGTTCAGCTGTCGTGTGATAAAGTAGTTAGGTAGGTGTTCTAACCCCAGACTTGCAACTGTGACTGTGTGTGTGTGTGTGTGTGTGTGTGTGTGTGTGTGTGTGTGTGTGTGTGTGTGTGTGTGTGTGTGTGTGTGTCTGACTGAGTAGAGAGCAATGCCTTTTAGGCTACACACACTCCGTACAACTCATATACTCAACTTTGGCAAGGCTGCTGATGTCACTCACCTAGAAATGCACCTCTGGGAAAGTCAAAACCCAGTAATCTCCATAGCACATCCTGTAACTGCGTACTGCTGTAGTGTGATAAAGTGGTTAGGTAGATGTTCCAATCCCAGACTTGGCAACTGTGTGTGAATCTGTGTATGCATGTGTCTCTGTCTTAGACTGAGTAGAGAACAATACTGTTTAGGGTACTCACACTCCTTAGAATTCATATACCCAACTTTGGCAAGGCTGCTGATGTCACCCACCTAGAAATACACCTCTGGGAAGGTTGTAGCTCACTAATCTCTGTATCGCATCCTGTAACTGACTGCTGTAGTGTGATCTAGAACCATGGTAGAGTTCCATCTCCATCCATGGCAGTTCTGGATGTTTTGTGTGTGTTCCAATATCTGTAACTGACTGCTGTAGTGTGATCTAGAACCATGGTAGAGTTCCATCTCCATCCATGGCAGTTCTGGATGTTTTGTGTGTGTTCCAATATCTGTGTATGGAGGAATGCATTATAGGCTACACACTGTCAGTACATACTGAATGCCCTACTTTGGCAATCCTGCTGATGTCATTCATTGTGAAATACACCTTTGGGGAAGGATTTTCTAGTAATCCCTGTGGTGTGTCCTATAACAGCTCCATGCTGTAGTGTGATATAGACCTTGGTCAGGGGTTCTATACTCACACATCACTTGTGGATGTTTTGTGTGTGTCTCACTGTCTGTGTAGGGAGCAATGCATTTTAGGTTAGTCAAGCATAGTACATTTGAAATGGCCTTCTATGGTAATCTTGCTGATGTCATTCATTGTGAAATACACCTTTGGGGAAGTACTTCAGTAATGTCTGTGGCACATACTATAACTGTGTAGTGCTGTAGTGTGATAAACTAGTTTGGTAGGGGTTCAACTCCCAGACATAACAGGTGTTTGTTTGTAACTCGTATCCTGTGTAGAGGTGGTTGTGAGTGTGTGACACCTGTGGGCAATGTGGAGGGGGTTTTGCTTATTTCTTTTTTGGTGGCCCTACTATATATCACAATGTTAACCATACAGGGATAACAGATGTAAATTAGCTGAGAGGCTGGGGTGCTAAGCCATACCCATACATGTGACATCAAGGCCAGCCACTTGTTTGGCAGTGGGGGGATGCCTATTCGTACAAGACGTATAGTGTGTGGGGCAACTCAACCCCATTAATGGTGCATGTGGACATATGTGTATTTGTTAATCTGCCATTGGTATCTACTGATGTATGGCCATATATACCTATATAAAGTTATACATCTGCTAATATATATATAACTATGTCAGTATACACCTACATAGATATATAGCTGCATACACGTATGTAACGTGCTGTGTATATGTAGACATATAGGTGTAGACACATATATGTGTTGATTTAGGCATATGCATGTATATATGTGCATATATATTGATATATATGTCTATAGTTTTAGAAATTAGTATATATATATATATATATATATATATATATATATATATGTACACATATCTAGATATGTTGTATCTGTTTAGATATTAATATAGGTACACACACGTACATCTAGATGCTGGTATACATTCTCTGTACTGTTGCATGACTGGAGTGGATATGTTTTTGCAAACATCAAATGTCTTTGTACCTGTCATGGCTTAGTGGTAAATCACTTTGTCTATGGTGTGCAGGGTCCATGGTTTGAGCCTTCCAAGAGCTGTTTATTTTGTTGCTGGGCAGAACATGACCCATTGGATACACAGTGATTAAGGGACTTTAAAGCAGCTGTAAGCATGTTTGCGTGGGTTTGTGCGGAGCTAAGCAATGCCTTCACAGGTTAAGCATTTCAGCAGCTAACTGAGTATAAGAAACTGTAACCAGATGTTAGCATTGCTTACCTTGTGCAAACCCGTGCAAACCCGCATACAACTGCTTTAAAGCACCTTAATCACTCTGTATCCATTGGCCCTTGTTTTGCATAGCAACAAAATAAACAATAATATTATATATAAATAAATAATAATATAATAATATTCCATTTGGTAGTTCACGTAGTATACAGCCCAGGATGTCATCTGGTCCCATGGATGCTGTATTCTTAGTCATGGGTAGTGCATTTTCTGTCTGTGTGACTGTGATTACTGGGCAATGGAACCCTTTATGTATTGACATGGGCCCTTTTGGAGGTGTGAGGGGGTGAATGTGGCACTAAATCAATCTGCCAGAATATTGACACATTCTGTGGAAGCAGTCTATGTAATGCCATTATGTTGCAGCTCAGAGCACTTCTGAGCATTGCCAGTTAGACTTTGAACATAACTATAGAATGCTGTGTGGTTGTCTGTGGAATCTGTGGCAATTTTAGTTGCATAATCAGCTTTGGAGGATTCCATGAGGGATCTCAACGTCTTACTGGAGCTGGTAAGGAAGTTGTTTGCATCCTTGAATTATTCTTTTTCCTTCAACTGTGTCTACCGAGTGTTGTATAATGGCAGGAGACCACCAGACTGGCTTAATTATTTGGGAGGTGAGCATTGTGGTTTTATGTGGGATGTTAGGAATCATGCACAAGTGGCTGTGCTCATACAGTGCCTTAGTGCAGGATACATCAGTTGAACTGTCAGCTCCTGCCTCCACGGGTATCACAAACATTGTCACTTCTGCCTTAAGTAGCATGGAGTTGGCCTTGGAGAGGTCTTTTACATTTTATGGACAACTGTATATGCATTCCTTTCACATGATCAATTTGATTAGCCTATGGTGGGATCACTTTGATGGAACCGCAGTCCCATGTTCTGTTGTAATGGCTGAGTGGTTAATTACTGTGACTATAGTGTACAGGGTCTTGGGTTCATGACCTGCAAAGGCAGGTTATTTTTGTTCTGGCCAGAACAGTGGTTAATGCATACAGACTAATTAGGGCAATTTAGGTTCATCACACTCACTACAATTCAAATGCCCTACTTTGCCAATCCTGCTGATGTCAGTCACTGTGAAGTACACCTTTGGGGAAAGAGTACTCTAGCAATCTCTGTGGTGCATGCTATAACAGTGTACTGCTGTAATATGATATGGAACTCTGGTAGGGGTTCTATTCTCACACATGGGAGTTGTGGATGTTGTTGTGTCTGTTCATATGCCTGTGTAGAGAGCAATGCATGATTGGCTAGTCACACACACTACAATTCATTTGTTCTACTATGGTAGGCCTGCTGATGTCACTCACTGTGAAATAAACCTTTGGGGAAAGAGTACTCCAGTAATCTCCATGGTGCATTCTGTAATGACCTAGTGCTGTAGTGTAATCACTAGTTAGGTAGGGGCTCCAATCCCAGATGTGACAGGTGTGTGTGTGTGTGTGTGTGTGTGTGTGTGTGTGTGTGTGTGTGTGTGTCTTAATGTGCTGATGTATGTCATTCATGCCCTGTGTGGAGGTGGTTGTGAGTGTGTAACAACTGGACCCAATGTTGAGTGTGTTTGTAAAATTTCTTATATGGTGCCCCTAGCATAAATCACAATATCCACCATGCAGAGATAACATATGTGATATCAGTACATAGTCAGTCACGGGTTCAAAACCTGGGACTGGTAGGGGTGTGACACAAACATGCTCACCTTTTACTCTCCCAACCCACCCTGGCTTATCTTTGCCTCTGTCTGCCACTCTCACTCCCTCTCTGGATGTGGAGACTTACACCTGCTTTGATTAGGCAGTGGCATGTGTATTTTCAGTGATGGTCATGATCAGCTGATGGCCTCTGCACAGATTACAGCCCTCCTCTAGCTGATTGCATGTGGAACAGCTGTGGTAACATTCCTATAGCCACTTGCATGGAAACACACTCCAATATCTAGGAACATCTTGTTAGTTTTGGCCCTTTTCGTTCACTGTGAGCAGGAACTAGATCTGTTGTTTCACAAACAGCATCACAGATGGATTGAGGACTTACCTCTATCAACATACACTGTGGAAACAGGCCAACACACAGGAGGGGGATGTGCCTGTCCCGACTACAGACTGTAAGTGCTGCTATGCTGCTATACTGCAGTTGGGGTACTATTAATTTAGCAGAGTGTGTGTGGATATGGCTGTCCAACATGTTTTAACACTTGTCATATCAGTGCTATGTTTATGAGGAATCCCCATTTGTAGGGTCATCTGCAGACTGGGCAGTGTGTGGTGCCTTGTGTTCCTTGTGTTACCCACAGAACACCTATTTCTCAACTGCAGAAGGTAGTATGAGGATTGCAGTCAGTACATGGTGACAGCCGGGAGAGTTACTGACGTCATATCCCTCATAGGACATATGTTACATCAAACCCTATTATGACAGGAAATGTATGAGGTCATCACAGCGACATGTCAATATTGGGCCTGTGTTTGTGCCTCCAGCCACAATCCTGTCAACTTTTGTACATATGTCATGCAGTAGGGGGTGCATATGTTCTGTACACCGTATTCAGTGACAGCATATCTGATAAGCCAGTGAGATATCAGACTGCTACACATGTTATGTATAGTAGGGATTATATTTGAGGACATAGCCCGGGCATTCTGTGGTTGTGTGTACAGTACTGAGATATGTGTAAGTCTGGTAATTGTCAACAGTGTGTGTATAGTGCATATGTACCTTGGCCTGTGTAGAGACTGTGGTAAATGTCATTGTTCTTGGTCCTGTTCTATCTGGTGTTACATGCTGCTCCACTGTATGTCACCTTATCAGCTTACATGTTTGTAGGGGCGAACACACACACGTCCCACACCACAGACAGCCATCGGACCATACTGTGTAGTGGCCCAGTATATGTAGGGTTGTTGTGTGAGTGGCTCATATGAGAATGGTGTACATCAGATAGTCCATATACTGTGATAGTATGCTAGCTTACCATATGTGGCTGTGTTCACATTGGTTGTGGTTATGCACTTTCACACAGGTGTCTGTTACTCTGTGATGCGATATGCCTGTAGAGCCTGCTATCTATGCAGGTACATGTGTATTCCCACATAGGAGATGTAGCCCAGTGCTGAGTCAGTCTGCCTGTATCCTGCACTGTGCTTTGTTACATGCCTAGCAGCTTACTGTACTTATCCAGTGAGATGTCATGTCCAGATACTTGCCAGATGTACTGCTGCCTGGCCACCATGACAGTCATGTATGTCAGACAAAGCAGTGGGATGCTGTTCAGATGATGTCAGTAACTAGTGGATAGTATGTGGCCATGGCACATCTGTACCAGCGGTTATTATGTGTCAGGACAGACAGGGGTGTATGAATGCATAACCTATGGGGGCAAATGTATACCAGTATGTACATGTTATACCCATCTACATGGCTGGTAACATCCACATTGACAGGCCTGGTCCACATGTCTTGCATGAAGGGGTTCTGTGTATACCCCTGGACTGACCCGAGTGTGTCAGACTGTCCATATATATTGGCCATATCACAGCTGTAGTCCACAGGGGTGTTACTGTGCTAGGAGCACTATGATGACCATAGGATGCCTGTAAGTAGTCAATGGTGCACATGTTAACAGCAGATGTGGCCTCCAACACACCATTTCTATGAAGACAATCCCTATTACAGTAGCAATAGTATACAAATATACTGAAAGGTTGGGACTATTGGGGCTGAGGTAGGGCTCTACTCCATGTGCAAGGCATATGGTGAACATATATGTATAAATAAGTATACACATATACATATTTTGCTTACTGTATGACAACAGGTTTACACATATTTGCCTGTGTTCCAGCCTCTGTCCTCCTCCTACATACCAGGCTTTGCACATATGACATGCTGTCAGGGGTTGTTATGTAGTGGGCTGTGTGTAGGTCATGCTGTCATTCCTGCCATCACTCCACTGCTGTTCTGCCCCCCACACATACTGGGGGGGTTGGGGCCATATATGTGTGGGTTTCACCTACACAATACATGTGTGCCCTAATGCACTCCAGAGGCCAGTGTATGTTACAGTGGTATATGGCCCAGTATTAGTGAGTGTAGGAGGGGTGCACCATGACTAACCTAGGCTGTCACAATATGTGTGGGTATCTGGGATAGGCTGTCTTAAGGTATCTGGATGCACTTTACCATACAATCCACCTTGGTTAAATGCCGGCCTACTGCCTCCTGCCATACGGGATGTTTGTCTGGTATGCTGTGGCCCAGTCTGTCATTACTAATGTACCACTTGGAGGCCACGGCCTCAAAAGCAACATATGTCAACCTTTCCAGACTACTGTCTTAGTATAACTGTTTCACAGTTGCATTACACTGCTCATATGGATGTCAGTGTCTAAACAGCTATATGACATGGCATATACAACTGTCATAGTACACAGATAAAGCTTTCACATTCATTTATGCACACCTGTGTGTGGTGTTATACCCTTTGATATCTCTGTGGGTATATGTTGCAGGCTATGAATGTCATTCGTTTGGGTGCCTCACACAGTTTCCAGTTGGTAAGGTGGTGGCTGTAGGAATACTGGCTGCTCCATATTGTGTGCACGTACTACATATGTATATTACTGCACAAATCTCTGTGTGTGTATGTGTAGTTACAAATATATATATATATATATATATATATATATATATATATATATATATATATATATATATATATATATATATATATATATATATATATATATACCTGTATCTGCATATATGTGTCTGTGTTTATGTATCCTAGGGATGGCCATGTCATGTCTGGTCCTGGTTATGGGATCTGCAACGCTTGGTACTGTATTACGGGAGGGGGTCATGCTTGGCTGGGGGATATACCCATACGTAATAGACGTATATTGTGTGGGGCCTCTCAACCCCATTAACATTGCATGAGGACATATGTTTTGTTATTTCCCCATTATCTACAGATGTATGTCCGTATATACCTATGTATGTGTATATATATATATATATATATATATATATATATATATATATATATATATATATGTGTGTGTGTGTGTGTGTGTGTGTGTGTATATATATATATATATATATATATATATATATATATATATATATATATATATATATATATATATATATATATATATATATATATATATATATATATATATATATATAAAAATATATATATATGTGTGTGTGTATATGTATATAGATAGAGTTCACATGTTTGGTTTGATTTTCCTGAGGTGAGGATTAGTTTGCTGATACCTCATGCATATCTATTGCTATGATAGCTTAGTGTACAGGGTCCTGAGTTTGATCCTTGCAGAGGCAGTTTATTTTGTTGCTGGGCAGAACATGGGCCTTTGAATCCAGAGTGATTAAAGCACTTTAAAGCAGTTGTAATCAGGTTTGCGTGAGTTTGCACGATGGTAAGCACTGCTAACCTCCGGTTGTCCCGGTCCCCTTCAATAACACACATCACACCAAATGACATTTGACGACCTTTATTAGATTTCCATAACATAGCTTTGATCACCAACATTATTAATTACAACTATTCATGATATAATTGATACTAAATACAGCATAACATCCTTGTACTGTTAATCAGGGCAGCATACCTAGTCACCCTGCCCCAGTAAGCAGCGTCCATACCTCTACTCACTTTACTTATGAAAAAGCATCCCATCTCACTTTATACACCATTCATTGTAATGTTAATCAGGGCAGCATACCTACTCACTCTTCCCAACAAGCAGGGTCCATACCTCTGCTCACTTACTTTACTTATGAAGCAGCATCTCAACTCACTTCATACACCATCCATTGAATTACAATCCACCAAATAAACACCATCCTTACCTCAACTTGCTTATCTATTCAGCAAGCTTCCTCCAACTACTCATTTCCTTTCCCCAGATCCTTGAAATGAGCATCAGAAGGGTAACAGAAGAGGGCAAGCCTATCCCTCTTCTCTGCCTTCCCCACTGGTAAAATAACCCTACACCCCACCAATGAAAAGAGGGAGGGTGGGTGGTTAGCAGGTTCATGCCAAAATGTGACTGCTTAACCCAACTACACTAGACTAAACCTCTTAAGCCCCACCTCATCATTATCTCACTTCCTCCCAACCATCCCTGCCTCCACTTAAACCTTTCACCTCCCCAACCCACTTAACTCCCCTTAATATTAACCTAACTCCCCCCAAGAAGATGTCCCAGGACAACCTAGTTTGTTGCCAAACTTCATTTATCCCAGTCCCCTTCAATAACGCACATTATACCAAATGACATTTGATGACCTTTATTAGATTTCAACAACATAGCTTTGATCACCAACTTTATTAATTACAACTATTCATGATATAATTGATACTAAATACAACATAACATCCTTGTAATGTTAATCAGGGCAGCATACCTACTCACCCTGCCCAGTAAGCAGCATCCGTACCTCTACTCACTTTACTTATGAAGCAGAGTCCCATCTCACTTCATACACCATTCATTGTAATGTTAATCAGGGCAGGGTACCTACTCACTCTATCCATCAAGCAGGGTCCATACCTCTGCTCACTTACTTTATTTATGAAGCAGCATCCCAACTCACTTCATACACCATCCATTGAATTACCATTCACCAAATAAACACCATCCTTACCTCAGCTTGCTTATCTATTCAGCAAGCTTCGTCGAACTACTCATTTCCTTTTTCCAGATCCTTGAAATGAACATCAGAGGGGGAACATAAGAGGGCAAGCCTATCCCCCTTCTCTGACAACCAGCCTGAACAGGCTGTTCCCCCTCCCTTCTACCCAAAATTGTTCAATCTACTTCCCATAAAGGTAAGGGTCAAGCCAAACATCATTTGATGTACAATAATTACCCGGACATTACCAGCCCTTGGCAATTACCCGGACATTACCAGCCCTTGGCAATTACCTAATGCTTACCAAAGCCTCACCTGCCACTGGAGCAAGAATACTCAACCCCAACCCCCAACACTACCCAACCCCTAGCAAAGAAGACCCCAGCTAACAATACAATGTGAAGTTCAATTCTGGTACTCCCCAACAATTTCAAGCAAACAAGACATTACCTTCTGACTATATATTCAGCTGCACTGCTGGAAAACCCCACTGCCTACCCTTAGCCTTTCCCCTCGAAGGGTCTCTTCCCCTAAACTGAACACAGAGCTCTAATATGCCTTAATAAGGTGATTACTCAGCCCCACATTGTGCCCCATTCTGGAGGCAAGAAATCCATCCTATCAAAACGTCACCTTTCAGGTCCCCTTTCCAAGCCACTGCATGATGCCTTTTGACCTTCAGCAATCTGCAAAGAAAAAAAAAAAAAACAATAAATCCTATGTGCACACATGCCAATAATGACTTAACATGGAGGTACTGATAAGGAACCCTGCCACCCCATCAAGTGTTTGCCAAACTTTGCACCAAAGTATGGAACCAGGCCCCCCTCTTTTTTTTTTTTTTTTTTTTTTTTTTACAACTCATATCTCCAGAAATAAGAGCCAAACTTGTCTAGCTTGTAATCATCCCTGAGCCAGTAGCCTAATAACTTCCTATGATACTCAAATTGTTGTGGCTCCACCCCACCCATAGCAATGTGCCTTAATGAACATTACATAAAATAAATTACTTGTAACCTCATCAAGCCCACTACCGAGTCCCAAACTCTTACCTATGGCTAAATGGCTGCTGCTCCCTTTAGTGGGAACAACTTTCCAACATTGATCTAACATACTGACGGTACAACCACTTAAGCTTGAAATCAAAAACTCAAATGCCTGTCCTTCTCTAGCTAGCCATGTAAATCCTCTACCAAAATCAACTTTGAAATACACTTACTTCAGCCAGTAACTGTTGCCCAATTGAGCTCACCATGTGTAACCTCCTTGCTCGCCACTGCCTCCATCATCTGCAAACTCACTGTGTGGTGCCACCACTGGTACCCATGACTCCACCATCTATTCCAAATACAGCCACAGTGTTCCAAGACCCCATTTCTGTCCATAACTGTTGCCCACTTGTGCTCCCCATGTGTAACCTCCTCGCTCTCCACTGCTTCCATCTTCTGCAATTTCACTGTTATCACCACCACAGGTACTCAACACCATCTACAAAGAGAAGGAGAAAAAGTAAGCCCTCTAATATGTAAAGAGAAAGCTCCACCATATACCCACCTATTCCAAATCACAGCCACTGCATTCCAAGACCCCATCTGCAAGAAAGAAAAGAGATATAAATCATCTAAAATACATGCCACACATTCCAAGACATCAAGGACAACCTATCCTGCCAACCCAGAAAGGAATGTACCACTGCCACTCACATATATGGCAAAGCATCTATAACTGAAGCTATGCCTCTGCTGACCCTATTAAATACCCAAGATAGATTTACTACCAGTCGAGTACGTTACCACTAAACTCCACACATGAAGAGACCTATCGATATCCACTACCCGGGTAAACTAACAAATTGACCGAATAATGAGTTTTGCATTAGCATGAATCCTCTGAAGGATGTGGAGTCTCAAACTCAAATGTTTGTCATTATTCACTGACTTCAATCCTGTTTTCCAGAAAGTACTTATTTAGGGGGAACACAAAATATGCGGCAGAATCTGGACATCCTGCAAGATTAATCTGTACAGATGAGGTATGGTGGATATACAGTGACAGCTCACAAACAACATTTAAGCAGCCCCACATCTGCACCACCCAGCCCGCACAGCCTACCACACTACCTCAGGCAAACTTCACACTCTGCCTAAAGCCCGCAAAAGAAATTTGCGGTTCTTCAAACGGGCAAAGCATTCAGTGTCCACCACAGTCAAGCACAAAGTCAGTACCAAAATGTACCCTCCACAATCTACAACAACTCAAAACTAAACTAATTTCAAAGCCATGCTATCTATAAAGTATTAAAAGATTTCACCTTAAAGCTTACACAATGGCAAACACACTGTGTTGATATTTGACTTCTGTCTAATGCAGGAGATGAATTAATTATTGTTCATGTAAATTTATTTATGTTGTCCTGAATCTCATGTATTTCTAAATATCTTGACAACCAAGTAACACAGGCAGAATTTCTTAGCCTCACATGTAAACACTTATCTGGATGAGCAAATGCTAACAGTACGAGTGTAATCTAAGTGGTTTCTGAGATATTATAAGTTGTCTACAAAATAGTACAAACATAAGAGTTACTGCAGTTACTTCTATAAAATCCAGTTAAGAATTAAAACTTCAATAGTACTATCCTATAAAATGGAGAGATTCATTAAAATTTTGAACTGAGAGTTCTGCCTAAAATGTGTAAATGTATGTGACCCGACATGCACTGACAGAAAACACACTGCACCGTCAAAGCCCATGAAAAAACCCAACCTGGAAAGCCCATGAATACTAGTGAAATCCCACAAGCAGTCAGTCTTGTTGAAAGTCTGACCAGTGTACTTCCATCAACATGGCCAACCTCCCCACCCTCACCCACTGAGCTCTCCATCCTCCATGTGACCCACTGGGAACCAAAACACCTTGCCATGTGGACAGCCAACTGCCTACCATCCACTTAACCAACAAACAGCCCTGCATTGCCCCGAGTGCACCAAGGGGCACAGACTGAAATTCAAAATGACTGCCATCACCACCAAACCCATTCAAAGCTCTCACCCCCTCCACCAGCAAACCAGCAGCTCACAAAACTGGACCCGAGCCACCATGTGACAAACTATGAGAAAAAAGAAAATCCCTACACACATCCGCCTTTAGCTATGTCCCTCAAGCAGAGAAGCAATAAAACAGGATTAGCCTGACCCAATACAGGCAATCTCCATTTGCATCCATGACTGCTGTGCCTCTAAAAAGCCAAACCAACCTGACCAATTGTTTGCCATGAAGCAGATGCTATGGACTCTGCAAGGGCAGTCATCTACCACATGGGTTCAAGTGCACTGACCTATACCAGTGCAGGTCCACCATCTCTTCCCCCTGTTTTCTTTCCTTTTTTTTTTTTAAACAAAAGAGCCTCCACTGCCACTCCACGCACATGCAGCAGCAACACCCCCCTCCCTCAGGAACCAACGGGCTGTGAAATGGCTGACGCTGCTCCCCTGACCCCCAAACCGCCACTGAAACAAACCAAGATGAGGAAACCTCCCAGCCCATGAAAATATCTCATCGGAAGGCCAGTCCATTGTTCATCCCACAACTACGCCCCACCTTCCCCTTTCCCTTCACTCAAACATTTTTTTTTTTTTTGAAGAGCAAGAGACAGTAATCCATGCCATGGCAGCGATGGACGGGGGAGTCAAAATCAGAAACAGTTGAGAGGTATGCAAGTTTAGCAGTCCAATTAAAGTTTAGATAGGATTAAAGTTTTAATAGGCTAATAAACTTACATCCCTCTTGGGTTGTTCCTAAAAAGCAGTATGCTTCAGTATTATTCACACATATTATAGAAATCCTTAAGCAAATTTGATAAAATAAAGTGCCAACAATGATGTGCTCAGAGTAAAGGTAGTGAGGACCAGTGCTGCACTGCACATGCGCAGCAGCAACCATGCTCAAACCCACCAGGAGCCCACGAAAAGTCACTCAGTCGACCAAGAGCAACCCGTCATCCCCCACATGACACAAACCACAACCAAGAGGACACCACGTTCCCCAATTCAGCAGAGCTCCAGACTCAACCACTGAACCCACCAAACCAAGCACCGAACCACAGTGCCCCCATGCCTCCAAGCAGCACCGGCAATGCCAAGCACTATGCTATACCTTATTGTGTTTTTTTTTTTTTGCAATGTCCCACAGCTGACACTGAACTCCATCTCACATGAGCCGAGAGCAAACGTGCATCCCAACCCGTGAAACACGCTATTACCAGCCACAGCAATCCTGGCAGATGAAATCACTGCTATCCCCCATAAAGGGACACCCTAGAAGTAAGCCCTCTCCGCACAAACCTGAACACTGCAGAAACCTCCTCAATAATTAAACGGTCACATCCTGCAACCCTTACAATTGAGTCACCCAAGGAAGAAAAGATGATGTCACCAAATCACCTACTTGGTTTTAAGTATGTTGCCAGAGGGCACAATACATCAGCCGGTCATAACAAACAACACTACTTCCTAAGCTACCCCTTGTACATTTACCATTACAAATGCACATGCGTGCGACCGCGGAAATAATCTAATCGCAGACTCACCACTCAGCCAAAGTCAGCCAAACCAAAAAAAAAAAACACACCAGGAATAAGCATGATATCTCCCTGTGGCAAAATTCCTACACCGCAACAAACTCAAAAAATATAAACTAGCTGCAAACATCATGACCAGACCGCACCCTAAACTGGACCGAAATGAACAGCACTTACAACTACCGCATGTCACCTCATCGAGAACCATAGTGACTCCCAAAGTGCACCCACCATCCAAACCTAGCAGCAAATGAAAATCAGCCCACGCTACAGGCCCCCATCTACCCTCTGCTGTACCACCTCTCCACCAAACGCAAAGCAGGACCATGACTAACTAACTGCAACTGAACCTAATGGAAACCAAATAGAAGCATAACCTAAATAAGCTGACAGAACACTTCAATACCAAGCCATCAAAAGGTAAAAACTCCACTGAGATTAACCCTTTTGTACCTGTTGACAAAAATTAAATTAAGTTCCTGCACAGCAATTACTCAGCTCCTCAGTCCACCTACTTGACCCAATGCCTACCTGACCACCAAACTCCTACAGGTCGTCTGGGACATGATCCTGCCCTAGCAGGTTCACGCCAAAATGTGACTGCTTAACCCAACTACACTAGACTAAACCTCTTAAGCCTCTCCCCATCATTATCTCACTTCCTCCCAACCATTCCTGCCTCCACTTAACCCTTTCACCTCCCCAACCCACTTAACTCCCCTTAATATTAACCTACCCCCAGAAGATGTCCCGGGACAACCTAGTTTGTTGCCAAACTTCATTTACTGTTTCTTACACTCAGTTAGCTTCTACCTTGCTTAATCTGTGTAGGCAATGCTTACCCCTCCGTGCAAACGCACTTAAATACACTTGCTAGTGCTTATATATGCTTACTACTGCTTATTTGTGCTTAAACCTGTTTACTAGTGCCTTATTCATTATGACACTGACACTTCACATGTGCATTTCATGCAGTACTCCAGTTCACATTTAAATGTTATTATGTAGGTTATACAGCAAATAGATGTAAATATATGTTCATATACAGATTTCACATGGAAAATGATATGTACTGCAGTAGGACTCAAACCAGGGAAGCCTGTTTATTAGGTATATGCTCTAACCACTATACTATTGCTGTGCTGCTTTATTTGCATATATATTTCTTGTTATCCCCTTCAGCCTTTTCAGCTGCTTTAACCATGACTAGGCAATGGGCACACCCATGCACCTATGGTTAGCTGTACTCGGGGTTTTAAAAAAAAAAATAAAAGGGTCTCTTCATTTTATTTAAATGTATATTGCTGTTGAGCACATGGGGACTGTTGGTGGGGATATGCGGACACTTAGGAGCGGTCTTGCTCATTTATTTACACTTTTTTCTATTCTACTTTGCAGGAGCATGTTTATTCTGAGAGCTCTGCTCTCAGACATGCCCCCTGCACTCGTCCACGCTCCGTGTAGCATTAGGAGTTCAGGCAGCGCGCCTTCATTAATATGCATGGAGCGCTGCCGTCCTCCTCTTAAACTGCCGCTTCAGTGCAGGACTAAATTAGTCCTGCATGGATGTTTAGTGCAGCACTCAAAATAAAAATGTAGACCATTTGTTACAAAAGGCATGTATGCATGTGTTAGTACTACTCTAGCATACTCAGTGAGAGCAATACTATAAACTGACATTTGCATATATACAACATCTACAAGTCATTGTGCAAAAATAAATAAAGTGTGAAGAACTGGGCAAGGAAGGGAATATGACAGAGGAAGTGCGAATGATGCAGGGAGAGATAATTTAATGTATTAATTTAATTTTATTTTATTTTACATTTGTTTACCGGGAAAGTCCAACTGGAACAAGGTCCATTTACAGCGGTGGCCCGGGGAGAAAAGCTCCATAACATAACAGTACAAATACAACAAATTACAAAAAAAATTCTGTACAGAGGCATATATACAATCAGAGCTCCATGTCTTTATGTGACAAAACATAATCCACGAATGAAAGAAAATTTCTGTACAGTGGCATATATACAATCAAGGAAATTTTTCGTACCTTAATTTGATTTGAGCAAACTTGGTATATAGATAGCAAAACTTTGAATTCCCTATTGGTAGTACAAAGCATAAAAATGAAGGAATGGAATCTGGAAATTAATGCTATTTGGGAGATATGTCATGGCGTGATAAATAGTTTGTAGGATAGTATTTCCTCATAGGGAGTATTTGAGTAGTACAGAATAGCTGAGGTAAGCAGTGAGCAGATGAGGTGTGGCAAGTTAGGAGGAGAGCAGAAAATATTTTATGTGACACAGGGACAGAGCCATGATTGCAAGAGGTGCGACTTTAGTGATGTCTTGAAAATGTGATAGATGGTGCAGAGGAGGTACTTTGGGGGAGGTTATTCCATTCCCCAGCAATGGTGTGGGAGAACAGACTTTTCCCTGCAGTGTTATTGGCTTTGGTTATGCAGAGCAGGGTTTTGTTGGATGAGCGTAGAGAGCAATTTGCAGAATATTGGTTTAGAAGTTGGTTTAGGGCTGGGGTTTTCTGAGGGTTCCTTATTATGTTGAAGGTGAGGACTAATTGGTGATAGCTAATTAGCTGAGGGAGTTCTAACCACTGTAGTTGCTTCAGGGCAAGACAGTGATGACTTCTAAAAGTGGAGTTGTTACCGAATTTTGCAATTTTATTGTAACATGACTCTAGTTTGTTTAGGTCTGTTTTCCTGATATGAATTAGGATTGGTGATGCATACATTAGGGTAGACAAGAGGTGGGTTGAGCTACATTAATACATAAACAAGTGTGAAAGACAACAGTTTCATTACATTTGACTCTGAAGTCCCTTTAAATTCAATGGAGTATTCACTAGCTGACAAGCTGATGAGGGTATACCTCCCAGCCAATAACTCTGCTGGAGAAGCACTATTCTCTTGCGCCATAGCCAAATTATGGAACTTCCTCCCACCTACAAATTACCTCTGTACCATCATGCACCCACTTCAAAACTTTACTAAAAGCGCACCTAAAAACATGCTGGCTATGCTTTTGCAACTCCCCCTCTAATATCTCGCACCCCATCCACCCACTACCATTCTTTCCACCCCACTAACTACCTTGATTATAGCAAGCTCGGATGCTCATAAGCCTAACTACTTATTATACAGCAGGAACTTCTTATTGTAACAATTGTTAATGTCTGTTATGTACTTTGCAGATGATAAAGATTTGAGTTGTCTACTGATGTACTATGTTCTTCATTGTAACTATGTTTGTAATTGTTAATTGCTATGTTGATCATATTGCTAATTGCTATGTAAATCCAATGTAACTACTGCCTGTATATTTTAACTGTGGAGCTGTGGATCTTTTCTCCCCGGGCCTCCGCTGAAAATGGACCTATGTCCAGTCGGACACCCCCAGTCAACAAATGTAAATAAAATAAAATAATGTTTGGGAAGGTCTGTTTATTTAAAATTAAAAAAAAAAGAAAGTATATACATTGTCAAAGTCCACACAAGTGTCCCTACTTTTGGCTTACACATATGCTCTGACATAGTACATTCCATAATAATTTTCGAACAAGGTGTTGGATTTGCATGAACAAATAATGACATTTATCGCACTTTACAAGTCTGTTTCATAAAAGGGTATGCCAATTCATTCACGTGGTCTTATTTTGTGAGTGCACTAAATTAGTAGTACTTCTGGCTTTTCCCATTTAGGGGTCACCACAGCAGATCATCTGTCTGCTCATGATTGGCAGTAGAGTTTTATGGTGTCGAGTTGCCAGCCCAGTGCCCAACCTTCCACAGAAGGCACACACACACACACTCACACCTAAGTCCAATTTAGAGTGCCCAATCCACCTACAGCATGTCTTTGGGAGGAAACTGGAGCACCCGGAGGAAACCCACGCAACCACAGGGAGGACATGCAGACTCTGAACAAAAGGCACCCCAGCCGAGGATCGAACCAAAAAACCTCTTACTGTTAAGTGACAACGCTAACCACTGCACCACCATGACTGCCCAATTAAATTAGTAGTACAGCTAAATTAGTAGTACTGCTATTTTGAAAAGTTTCTGATTTGGAAGCTTTCTACATGAGTCTGTGCTGAGAGTATAATAGATATGCTTGCAAGTGTATAACTAAGACAATCTGCATGAAGCAGTTATAACAGAAACAAGTGGGTCCCATAAGAGGGTTGGGAGTTTATTGTTAAGAAGAAACAAAGCTATATTATTTTTCAGCTTGGCATTAAATAAGATGGTTCAGGTTATGCTATGATAGATTTACTGTACAAAAATAACCATGTGAAGAGCGAAAGCAATACAAAGTGAATATATTACTGTGCATATTTTTAGAAATTGATATATTGTCCTAATCGGTGGCTTGATATTTGTGTTTTCTTTTTTTTAACTCCTAATTCCTGAGAAAGTGCTAGTCAAAGTCAGGAGTAAAGAAACATATGAAGTAAGAGTTTTAATGGCACACCAGGCTGTGATCTCTTTGATGTCTATTGTCATGCAAAGTTGACTAAGTAGCTAAACTTAAGCAGGCTGGAAATGTAAGATTCTGGCTCCTTGAAGGAAGGGAAATGGAAGGAGTAACTTGGTCAGGAACTGCAACTACCAAAACTGCTCTTTGTAAAAAGTCTTTTTTTATCTCAGTAATTTGTTGGTACCTTTGCAAGCTTTTTTCAGAGAATGTGTAGTACATTAGTAGGACCAAGATTTGTAAAACTCAGGTGCAGACCACTCAATGAAACGTGATCTGCAGACTCTTAAACTTGGCAGTTTGTTTCAGCTTTCCCATTGTAAGTGAATGGAAGTCTAATCTGACAACAAAAGGTAGGGCTACTTTTTCTCACAATCAGGGCTGTCATACTGCATTTTGGGACAGATTTAACTTTCCAAGGGAAAAAACTCTCATCAGGATGTCTGCCCAATGACAGCAGACAGGGATACAAATAAAATAAAATTAGGAATGAATGCTTATTTTGTGGCAAGTTGCTTTGAGAGGTACAGAAATTCATGATTAGATGAAAAATATATGTCTTTTTCATCATTTGCCCATAGTGGTCCTTTAAGAAGACCTTGCAAGCTTTTTGTACTCATCGATATTTTTGACTTGACTCATGCTCTTACTCAGGATCAGTGAGCAGTTACCACTCTATTAGCAATTTCTGAAGATGGTTCCCTATGTATTTTTTACTATTTTGTTGGGTGATTGTGTTGTTTACTCCAACCCCTAGCTCCTATGCAAACCTGTTAGGCAGTTCACAGTCTGGTTCTGAAATGGATCATTGCAATGCCCTTCATCATGTACAAATAATGTGATTTTTGTCACATGCATTTTCCTTAATTTTAAACCATATCTTTTTTTTAAGAAAGATGCGGATAAATTGAAATTTTACGTTAACTCACTGTTCTGTAGGTAGCTAAATATAAGTAGTCTAGATGTGCAGGTGTAAACTAATTGATTCACCTTAAAGGTATCAGAAGTACTTAGCTAATCCCAAATCTTAAATAAATACTAAAGGAATTTGACAAGATTTGAAACAAGACAGTTCCAAACTGAATGAACACACTTACCACTAGAACCTAAAAAGCTCCTGCAGAAATTATATGAACAATGCAAAATCACAGAATATACATTTCAACCTAAAGTATTCTGGAAAACCATACAATTAGTAGCTAAGTATAATATTTTCAAAAAAAAAAAAAAGAGAGAGAAAAAAGAATAAAAGAAAACTAGCTTGATATCTGATGCAAGTGCATCCACTTAAGCTGATTTTAAAAATAATAAATCCTCCCAATCTGCTTTCCTTGATTTTACAGCACATCTATTTTTTTTAATAAAAACATATATAAACTGAGGTTTTACATTGCACTACTCTGCAGCTAAAGATAAATAGCCCGTTTGCACAGGCGCAGACTGATTGATTGATGCTTCTCGCCATTGGCTAGCCTGCTGTGCTCTCTCACCACTACATCCCAGTCACCTCATCCACCTCTACATTTCTAGTCTAAAACTGACACCTGGAGTAACTCCACTCAGTAAAAATGTGAAGTTAATCATTCCCAAACTACGACTGTATTATTACTATTTCCTGAAAGTAAAATATTATACTGACTGAAACTCTTCACTGAAAAATTCTCTTAAAGAAAGTGCTGACATATCCTTCAAGTACAATAAAATAATTCAGTCACCTTAAAAAAGCCTTATGTAAACCTCAGTATTCTCAATAATAATAAAAATGTTGACTGCTAACAGTATTAAGACTTGTGCAAGCAGGTGATATTCACCTTAACTCAGGTCATTGACAATAAATGGTCAAATCTGGATGTTTTCAAAATGTTTACAACAGTGAACTTTTATAAATACCTGAATCCTGGCTAAGAGGTGTTTATTGCAATAACTAACATCACTTTTTCTTTCCTTGATGATAGCCCAGATGTAAAAGATGGTGGTGGAACCCTCTTATTTGTACATAAAGATGCTGACCTACAACCCATATTATTATTAAAAAAGTACATAATACCCAGTTTCAGTATCTTCTTGTAATTTTCCCAAATAATATTTAATGATCATACTAAAATCAATGTGTGACCCTAACATATTCCTCCACTATCATCTACATCTATTATAAACAATGTCATACAACATAATCTGTCTCATAACAGAAACTTAGTCATACTGTTGACTAAAATGTGGACTGGAATGGCATTCAAAGAAATCAGCATAATAGAATTCTTAAATCGCGTATCATAAATACTCAAAGATCCCATGAGGCCTTACTGCAAAAGTTCTCTATCAGGTGTTATTAATGTCAGCATTCTGGACACAACTGCCTCCATATTATCCCTCCCTATCTAAGTTATCACTGTCCTCTTCTGTCTTTGTGTTTTTTTAAATCTGAGACATTACAGCCTTATAGAAATATTCACCTACTCTATCCCCAAATATGGAAACGTATTACTAGCAAACTTTCAACAAATCAATTGGATATACTTTACCAAGAAAACAATACAACCCAATAATTGACATATCTCCTGTTTTCCCCTGTTTAGAACAGATTATTGATACTAAGATAGTGGCACCTTAAGTGTATCATAAGTACTTGTCTATCCCCAAACCTTAAAGAGATACATAAAGAATGAGAAAAATATTAGCAAGATTTGAAACAAGACAGTTACAAGTTGAATAAGCACACTCACCACTAGAACCTAAAAAGCGCCTTCACAATTGATGTGAATAATACAAAATCACTACATCAGCATTCCTTCAAAGTACAGACTATACATTTCAAACTAAATTATTCTGAAAACCATACAATTGGTAGCTAAGTGTAATATTTAAAAAAAAGAAAACAAGACTGACCTCTGATGTAAGTACATCCACTTAAGCTGACTTTAAAAATAACAACTCTTTCCTTTCTACCATTCTTTACATTCCTTACAACAGTATCACCATTCCTACTCCAAAAACTCTTCTCTATAAATGTATGTATTATGCCACCATATGTTTCAAAACCATCTACCATAAATTTGTACAAGAGTACCTAGAAAAATAGAGCACAATAACCCTTGTGGTGCCCATACATTCCATCATAAATTCCTGAAGGTAGGTAGCCATTCTTTCCATACCTTTGTCATTTATCTGTAACTTTACTCTAACAGTAACCATAGCTTCAAATGCATATTAATACATTCACTCTAATGGAGTTCTGGGGGTTCTCTAACTTCCAAATGCTCATATCTCTGGATCCATAAGGGTTACTAAAGAAACGTAAATGGCAAACTGTTCACCACAAACACATCTTTCAGTGATAGTGTTCATTAGATTCTATATCTTAAACTGATTTTGTAAGTCATAATAAACACAGTAAACATTAATTTTGCATTATTTTGCAAACAGTTTTCGATTTTTGAGTAACCCTTAAGCTACACACATACTGTATACAGCATTTTGTTCACCCATCTGTGACTGTTTGCATTAGGCTAAGCAGTTCTGTTTGTGTTACTTGGTTGTTGAGATATTTAGAGAAATATGAAAACTGTGACAATATAAATAAATAGTATCTGAACATCTATTAATATCTCTATAGTATCACTACAGAAAAGTCAAATAACAGTGTAGTTGTGTTGCCCATCATTTCAGCTTTAAGTTGAAATCTTTCAATAGCTGATACACAACATGGTTTTGGAATTATTAATGCAAAGATGAACATGCTATATTAGACACCTAGAGGTGTCAGTAGAGTGCAGCCACAGAAATTTCTGGTGGCATTCCTAGGCTGTAATACGTTAATTGATTTTTAAAAGTGCCACTCTCTAATGCCTCAGATTTCTCTGCAATTGCCAGCATTTGTCCAATTACTAAAATACTTGCAAAAATTCTATACAACAGTGACAATCATGGCATGGTCTCATGATCCTCCTCCTGATACCAATTAATATGTGACAAACTGGAGCTATAGTGTTATGATTCACACTATTGCCACCACATGTTTATACAAGGAGATTTATCCTAAAAATGAATGGATAATATACACTGCTGCCACAACCAAATAAGCATTACACTGAACAACCTGCCACTTGCCACTGTAAATTGCCACTGTAAGCACCCTCTTTAAAACTTGCCTTCTGCTTGGGTCTTGCTGCCCCTGCCATCCCCTCCCCCACCTCCTGTACTCTCTTCTCCTTTTGCCACTCTTATACTTCTACTATTACTCTACAGTGACACTTACTGGTAATTTGCTGGACTGTCTCCTTAACTTACTACTCTAACTTTTAGCAGCACCATATGTTTACCCACTTGGATCACAGTATACTATGGTCTCTCTTGTACTCTGATTACTCTTATACATGCTGATTTTAGGTTGATATAAGTTTGTATATAATTATAATATTTTTTTCACCTTTGTTAACCATGTATGCACATTTCATATCTTTAGTATATCTATGGGGTCTATATCAGAATAACAAAAGTGCATATGTGTGACTACATAAAAGTCGACACATAATATGTGAAACCTGTAAATAGCGAATGGCCACATAATCAATTTTTTTCCTAGTGAAAAAATAAAAATTCACCCAAAAGCAGCAACTAGATGAAAGAAGCATGCAGAACAGACCACCATCAAAAATCCAGGTTTATTTAAGTGCTTTTTGTCAAGTTTCAGACTTCATTAGAACAAAATCACATGATCATGCCTAACATATATACACCACCCCACCTAACCACTGGTTAATGTAATTACATAATTTCCTCTAAAACAGACATTATACAAAGTTAATAAAAAGGTTAAAACTTGATATTCTTGCAACAAATACAACTGATAAACCTATAAAAAGTACACCCATTTTAATTTTAAAACAGATCTCAAGGAAATTCTGTCATTAAGACCTGGTACTTGGCAGACATTAGTTTCAATCTGCCATATCAATTACTTAAATTCTAGCCATTCATCCATTGGTCCCCCTCTTGCTCCAAGATCAATAAGGTCTAGGGCCCAAACTTAAAAGCATGTGTGGGGCATGCACAAATATGCTTGTACAAAGCACTGTTTATGTTTTTATTCCTGATGTCATACAGGTGTTAAAACACTCTTTGCCTCAGTGCTCTTTTGGTCTTACCAATATAGAAACTGTTGCATAGGTCACACACTGCGACATACACCATCCCCTTTGAGTAACAGGAGTATCTCTTCTTAGGTTTTACCATACCATAACCAGTGATTTTGACGGCCTCACCTTGAAACATGGTTGGACGCTGCTTACACCTCCCGCATTTGCAGCAACCACCCAATGTGGGTGTACAAGAGTCTCTTTCTAATAGGCCCTTTAAACTAACTTCCCTCTTGTAAACTATAGTAGGCTTGTTTCCCACTATTGAGTGAACATCGTTGTCAATAGTGAACATGTCCCATAATCTACATATAATGTTCCTGATATCGTAGAAGCCGACACTAAAAGGAAGAATAAAAGCTCTTGAAAAACAATCCTGTCTCCCAGACTGGGTTGCTCTAGTAGGGACATTCTCATTGGACAATAAGCAAAAATAAAAATTAAAAACCATTATCAGGTAGGGGACTTCGCCCCATACCCCTCAATGTGGGGCACCCTCCTAACTAAATATACCAACTCCAAGATCAAACTATAGTGAAGTAAAGGGCAACTCCGTGTAGTTGGCCAACTACATCCTTGCCCTGTGACATATTCATCAAATCACTTAAATGCGGTTCGATGAATATGTGTCGCTCTTTACGTGTTCAGTCAAAAGCAGTTCTGTGCTTTTAATATAGACCCTATCTGTGTTATATTGTTCTAATTTTTAAAATTTTTTTTTTATACTGTTATTCTTTATATTTAAGTTTGTGGAGCTTTTCTCCCTGGGCCTCTGCTGAAAAAGGTCTTCCACTGAGTCAGACCAACCCAGTCAACAAATGTCAAATAAATCAAATAAATAAATAAACAACTAGAGATTAGAGTCATAACAACTTGCTTCCCAGGATTTAACTCAGCTTCAGTGTAATGCCTTCAAGAGCTATCATACCAATAACCAACCATAAATTATACTTGGCCAAGATAATTTTACAGACACACACACACACACACACACACACACACACACACACACACACACACACGCACACACACACACAGTTTCTTAAGTGAAGTTACTGTACTTTTCCAAAGCCACCGCTCCCTTCCAAATTTGTATGTGATGTGTTACCACCAGCTACACTACTCTTGCAATCCAAGAAGAGGATTACTGTTCAATCCCAAAATAAGTAATCTGGTAACTATTTCTAAAACAGTCAATATTTAAAAGGTATCTGCCAACAGTTAATTGTTCACAAATTCTGTGCAGATACCCTTGTACTAATAAATAACCCACCACCCACAAGTTGTTGAAATTGAACAATGAGACTCTTCAATTAAAATAGATAAAAATAGGCATGGCACTCTGAAATTTAAATATGCATGTAAATACATGTTTGTACATAGGAGTTTACAATAAAAGATTTGACTAGACAGATAACAATTAGAAAAACACTAGTAATCTCTCATCTGGTCCTGTCACTACCCCTAGTTGAACATTTAGTGAAATCTCTCCACCCGAAACTACACATACCAGAAGTAAGAAAAGCACTAATTGAAGTCTTAAGTGCTGCAATTTGGACATAGAAGAATCTCAGTACTTGCAAAATATCCAAAGATGTGCCCTGCAATGAGGTAACAGCAGAATATATGCTGCAAGTTTTGCTGGAAACAACAGTTAACAAGGTTTTCTGCAGCTTTTTCTTTTTTTCAAAAATAATTTTACATTTCCTTCAAATTATGTCTAGTCTCAAATCCCAAATACTGAAATGTTTTAATAAATATAACATCCTGAATCATAGCCTAACTTTAGTAACATAACTGTAGTGTACTCATCGTTAGACCAAATTTACTCAAATATGGGAAAAAGTTATGGTACCAGGGGCAATCTTCATTGACCTAAAATGTGTCTTTGAAACTGTAATCCACAATATCCTTCTATGCTGACTTTTTTATTTAGTTTTTCATCAGAGGTTATAAAGTGGCTTAGATATTATTTGTGTTTCAGACGTGTTCAGGTTGTTTCCAATACTAAAAAATTGAACATCAGTTTCTTTTCCTGTGGTGCCACACAGGACTCAGTACTGACTGTTACTTTTCTCATTATTTCTTAATTATTTACCATTGGTCCTCCTTAATACTAACTACCTACTCCATAATTATGGCACTATCAACCACATGGGTCATTAATATGGTAGATTCTAGGAAAAATATATATCTTCAATGTTATTTGGAATAGGTTACCTTCCAATACCATAACTATCAATATGTACAAATCTGCAGAAATGGTTACAAGCACCCCACAAAGGATCAATGTATCAAACAGCATAAATATTAAAGATCTCATTGGTAAAACACCAAAAATATCACAGTGCGTGATTAGATCAACATCTCTCAGAATAATTTTCAGTGAAGGTACCTCGCAACTAAAAGCTTATTACAGAATTATTTACCTCTTAAATAGGGAGTCAAGAAATGCTGCATCTGTTAATGCCCTTATCTGAAGCACTGGCCTTGCACTCATAGTTATTTCATTGAACTCATCACTAATTACTGCACTTTTTCAATTCACAGAAAATAAAATACTAAGCATTATGTATTTGGCAAATAATCATTAACATAATTTAATACTGCCTAAAGCAAACTGGCTACTCCTAGCTACACGAGAGACTGTTATACATGATTTATTTTTTAATTAAGTGCCAGAGACTCTATTTACATTATTTACTCATTTTGAAACTAATACACATTAATTACTGACCACTGTTAAAAGCAATTTACTAATCAAAATATATTTCTTGCATAATCAACAAGCATGCTGTCACACAGGCCATCTTTCACCTTAACTGTTACAGAAATGACTTTTTCCAGTGTTGCCCCCCCCCCCCCATCAAATCTAATGCACTCTCATGGAATATATTGGGAAGCAGCTGACTATTCATCATTCCAGTTTAACTCAAAGATTACCTGACTGAAACTTAACAGATGCTGTTGTTTCTAAGCCCACAGTTAGCAATCTAGCAGTTTCACCATTTTACAATAATATAATGGTATTATACATTTTGAATGCCTATCATAAATTTAATCTCAGACAGTTATTGTTTTTAAATATGGATGTACACTTCTAATTATCATAAAGCCCTTACTGACTTCTAAGCAAAACATTAACTATGTCTTACTGTCAGGTATCTCCAAAATATGTACACAATTTCCAGTTATTAGTCATATACTGCATGTATTTGTATGTTGGACTCAGATTATTGTTTTACTCTATATATCAGGGGTCTCAGACTCAGACAACCACACAAACTCTAAAAAAGTAGTCACCTCATCTAGGAATGCAATGCAGTTACTTCTCTCACCTATAATTATACTGATTTGAGGGGTGCCATATGGTCATGACTTTGAGATCCCTGTTTGAACAGACTGAAAAGGTCTTTGGACCTGCTAACCCACTATAAATAAATACTGAAGTAGCTTTTAACATTCAGCTATACATATTCACTAAACTAGCTGACTTAATTTTGAGTTTTTGTAGACAGAATGGATAATAAGTACACATACCCATGTAAACAGATGGCTGGAAATATTTCATGAATGATAAATTATCATATAAAATGCATAATTAAGCAGATACCTAATAGAAAATATGAAAGGTTGAGGATAAATGCTAAAGATGATGATGTTTTGTGAACTGTGGCACATAAAAATGAGTTATGAGAACCGAGTAATCTGAAACAATATCAAAACACATTTAATATGATGGCAGGCAAGGAGGATAAAGTCATATATTTTTAAAAGGATGTTTTACTAATAAAAATAATTATTGATTACATAATAGCAGTGTATATGAAATATATAACTATGTGTCATAATACAAGCAAACAACAACTTGCAAATAAATGACTGGTTTTCATCAGATATGCTGTTTCTCTGAAATTTTGATGCACTATGTATTGATTTTTGTATTGATTTTTGACCCACAATCGTAGCTGGAATATTAAGATTGATAGACTGTGGGTCAGATTCCAAAAGACTTGCACTCAGTGTAAGTGACTTATTCCTGCATAAGACCTATCTATAACACAGACTTACACCAGAGTAAGTCACATAAACTGAGAGTAAATCTTTTATAACCTGGCCCTGTGTGCAGACTGTTGCCTAACTTTCCACTTGTTCAAAGTATAATCCCCTATAAATGAAGAGTTAAAAATTCCCATAATCATTATCAAGTTTATAAAGGTTTCCAGTATTAAGTACTCATATATTTTGCGAGTGCTAAGAGTACCACTGCTTTTCTCAGTGCTGCCCTATTCTGCAAATCTCTATATCAATCTGAAATATATACAATATGTGGTTTATTCTGTGTGGTTTGATATCATTCCATCATATCTGTGATTAAATATTTTTGGGAAAAGTCAGGTTCTGATACCAGTCAGTTTTTCACAATGAATCAACTAAGAGTTGAAACATTATCTTATTAGCCATAGATGAATGATATTTTGTTTTTCTTAGTGTCATTCAACTGTAACCACCATTTATATTCAACGAGATGTTGTTTGTAACTCATAGGAAAAAACTGCACACATGCACTATCCATACAATCCAATATTAGAAAGGAGTACTGTGTGATTCTAAAAACTCTTGTGACTGATATTTTGGATAGCACACTACCCAAAACATTTATACAACTCCCAATTTATATTAAAAGAGCTCTAGGATTTTTCAAGCTGCAAATTAAGACTCTTAGGGACATTATCCTGATTCCAGAAAGTGAGTTGGGTTCTCTATACAGTAACACTTTGAAATTTCTTATTACTGTTGAATGCTAGTGAAAATTCTCAGACTATCAGAATAGACAATCCCTGGGATTCATGAAGCTCGGCGCAAGAACGGCGTTAGGCTTGCGCCGACCATGCGGCGTAGAGATGGCACAGTAGTGCCATATGCATATTAATGAAAGCGTGCTGCTGCCACATCTGTGTGCATAGGAAACGTGCGTGAGTGCATGGGGCATGTCCAAGTGCCACACGGAGGCATGGACATGTTGGCTGTTCACGTGCAATCTAAAATGCTGAATAGTACAGCCTGCCTCTAATAGTAATCACACCTGTCAGTGTCCGTGGATACTGAAACGTATGCAAAGCATGCAAGACAGTTTTGCGAACACAAAAATAAGAAGCAAACACAAATGCATGTAAGCTGAATATTGAGTACCCATCCCTCAAACAAATGACATTTAAAACCCCGTGCCCATTGTAGTGTCGATAGTTATACCAAGTGGAAGTGAAATGCATCGTCTTAGTGCGCTGCCAATAGTTAAGTCTAGCCCAGTGGTCAGGGTTACCACCTGTCCCACTTTGTGAGGGACAGTCCCCCTCTGGGCAGTTGTGTCCATACCAAAACCATTATAAATGTAAAATATCCTGCAATTGTAGGACATAATTATGTCTCACACCTTATGTAATAGTCACATACAATAGTTATTTCCATATGTAACATACCTACATGTTACAAGAAACAGAATAAGCAAGTAAACGAAACAGAAGAAGCAGCTAAACTGCTATAACAATAAGCTTACATTTAGGCATAAAACAAAGGTACTATCCATTGTACTGACCATCAGTATGTGTTGACCTGTAAAATCTGATGTGTGTCCCGAATATATCCCATCCTGGCCATATGAAAAGGTGGCAACCCTACCAATGGTCAGAGCATTCACCCAAAATCTGCCCATTTGCGGTCCAAGGCATCCTTGTCAGGATGGGCCAAAGATGAACGGGTATTACCCGGGTCTACCTACCATGTCATGAAAGATAAGTATTTGCGTGTACCTATGTGCGTGATGTACAGCATGTGGAAGGTGAAAAATGCTAGGGTAGTCCTCACAACCATACAGGTACCAAAGATATGTAGTGTATGCAATGTGCTCCCTTGACCGTGCCATGGGCCATCAACCAGAGAAGGGATGGATGGAGTGTATGGAATATGGGTGTGGGGGGGACGGGTAATGTAATAATTCACCAAGGGGAGACTGTGTTGGATGCACAGTAGGTGAACTGGAGGTGTATGAGGGAGCAGTGGGTGAATCAGAAAGAAACACAAAGAATGAACATACACATCCACAATACAACCTGACAGGCCATAATGTAGAACACAATCCCACAAACATATGAATATTAAAATGTGCGATGCACGTACAGAAATGTCACAGGCACATACCCACATAATGGTCTGGCCTAAACTGAGCCATCCAACCACAACACACCTGGATGCATAATTGAATACTCATCATCCCCTCTACAGCACACCCCCCCCATTCCTGAACATCCACCAAATCCAGCCATACTCGGGCTGCTAGCTTGGCGCAGCCATATCTGCACATAGTGACCACTACTCATATCTAGTAGGCAGTCTCACCCTAGGCAGCCTCAGGATTGCAAACTATGTATCCCTTGCATGTATAACCCTATCACATTTTTGTAAATCTAAAAATATTGAAGTTTATTGGTCTGTTCAATTTTTGGGGACATCCCTCATGGGATAAGTATCCTGTGTAAACATCAGACTTGGCATCACGACAGGATGTCCAGTCCTGTAGACATCTGGACTCAAGTTGTATGTGCAGTAGTGGTTCACGAGACTGCTCAGCCTCCAGCCGGTCATGCAGAACCTACTACCCGGGATTAAACACCTGACCGTGATGCACGGCTCCCCACATGCATTATCGAGAATATATACTTTACACATTTGCATAGTGGCAGTTGGATATAGGGTGATTAAGGCGCCGATGTAAGCAGGGTACCTCCTGTCCCACTTTGTGAGGGACAGTCCCTGTTTGGGTAGGTGTGTCCTGACCAAAAATAATACAATGGCAAATGTCCTGTGATTGTAGGAAATAATTATGTACCATATTTCATGTAACAGTTGCATAAAACAGTTATTTCTGTATGTAAAATATGAAAATCTTACAAGAAACAGAATAAGCAACTAAACTGCTACAAGAATAAGCTCTCATCTAGGAAAATAAGTAAAGTTCTAAATCCTGTACTGACCGTGGGTATGTGTTGGCCTGAAAAATCTGGTGTGTCCTGAATATATCCCATCCTGGCCATATGAAAAGGTGGCAACCCTACCAATGGTCAGAGCATTCGCACAATAACTGGCCAACCTCTTAATCCCCCCTAAAACCAGTGACCTTTGGAGGAAAGGTGGTGAATTACACTGAATGAATAATGACAATAATTAAGAGTAATAGACGTCTTTTACTTCAGAAAATAAGTATTAATACATATGCTCTGATTTTGTCAACGTTTCAAGTTAATAGTACTAATATTTTACAAGTGTCCATGATTGTCCCTGATTTGCCCATGCCTATATATATATATATATATATATATATATATATATATATATATATGTATATATATATATATGAAGAATGAATGCTGTAAGAATAAAGCATACACAAGGGCTGTGAAGGGAATCGAGAGCAACTAAGATATTATATAGTGCTTGCAGTGTATGTCAGATAAAGCTGCCCAAGAGTGAGCAGAGCACCACTATTCACACCACAGGCAGGGCTCTACCAGCGGGCATAACATCGTTGAACTGCTATGTCTACATTACACACAGATGGAATGTAGTCCATGTTGGGACCACCCACACTTATAAACCGCAAATGGCCGTAATCCATAACACCAAGAAAGGCACGTATGTGCAAATATAAATGGCGGGAAACCCTGTGAATACATGAGGCGGGACAAAATGTGCGTAGGGCCCCAAACACTCTGGAGAGGGTAATGTGTAAAGGTGTGTCATGGCTGCGATATCAAGTGGGTAATGGCTGATATGCATGGAAACTCAACATGGGTGGGGTGGAGGAACTATGGGTATGCAATTATGGATCCAGGAGTGCCAGGGTTGGTTGGGCCGGTTTCAATGGACCACCCCGTGTAGGTCAGCTAGTACATAATAGGTATATATGCATACGCACATGCAGACAACAATATGTTGAAGTACATTCTCTGTAACACATGCACTCCATTTATTGACAGAAATAATATGAATGTGCACAGACAAACAAAGACAGTAGCTGGAATAATAGGCTGTGCAGATGAGGAACAGGTAAAATGACACTGTATCACATCCCAATTACCATCGGTAATCCGTACATGAACATATTGCAACATCTGTCTACTGTATAACGTGCTAAATACCGATTACAAGATAACCGGCGTGAAGTGTTGGTGTCATAATGACTTAGGCAATAGTATGCTGGTGAAGCATATATAAAACCCAATACGCATGTGTAAGTGCATATGGGCGGGAAATGTATTGGTCAACGGATACACAGATGTATACATATTCTTATATATATATATATATATATATATATATATATATATATATATGTTACTGTAGATATACACATGTACATACCTAGGTTACGTTACAGAAATTATGGGTAACATATGTTCAGACCTGGCATATGTCAGTGGGAGGTCCATTAAACAAACGTCTACCTCCCACACTCCCCCAGCTAGGCCGGTGAGACATACAAACATGCAATAAAGCTAAATACACTGCTGCTTTCCAGACCACCAGTGGGAAACTACCAGTGGGAGAGATCTGAAAGGTCTACACTTTAAACATGGATCACGGGGTCCCTTGTGGGACACCAAAAATATCTCTTTTAGGCAAACCTGTGATGATTGATGCGACCAGGATGTAGCTGTACACGGAACAGTAGGTTGTGCAAGTCTGATAACACATGGGTTGACAAAACATATGACATGTGTCCCGACACGGGGAGAGTGGGCAGTGTGTAGGGGTGTGTTCATACCCCAGCTACGCTCACAGTAAGGATGAGTGCTGTAGAGGGGTGTCAGGTAGGGGAATCATGGGTATGCAATCATGGGCCTAAGTGTGCAGATGTTGGTTGGCAGAGATGTATTAGGCCCGCCCCGTGGAAGAAATTAATATTCTTATGTGGGTATAGCAGATGCCCATACCTCCCAAACCTTAAGAGCACATCTACTGGATAGTCCGTAAACCACTGGGGGAACACATAGGGACTATATCAGTGAACTGTACCCGATTATCATGGATGTCTGTGATTACAAATACACAGTCCCAACTAAACCCTTCCAGAACTAGTGATATTAGATGGACAGGTGGCAGAATACATGTAATGACTAATGACAACATGTATGAGTCATAAACAGCATGTACCTTGACAAATATGTATGAATACATATGCTGTGGGACTGTCAATGTGTCAGGATAATAGTACCAATCACCTAAATGTGTCCCTGAGGGTGTTATGCAGTGTCCCTGATTCAGTGTTCATTCTCCCCCATTCGTATGTGAGGTCTGCTAGTGATGGAAAGCGCTTATTCCGCCGACTACCTTAGGTAGATGATAGCATAATAGGTTGGGGTTACCACCTGTTCACCTTTGCGAGGGACACTCCCCTTTCGGCAGTTGTGTCCTGCAAAAGAAATGTTAGTATGGCACATGGTCTGTGATTTAGGGCAAAGAATCCATATATTGTCTGTAGTGGTTGCATAAAATGATTATGTTGTATCTGAAACACCTCGATGTTATAGGAAACAGTATTAGCAACTATAATGCTACTAGAATAACCTTTTATTTAGGCAAACTGGTGAAGTAGTCTATTTTCTACTGGCTGTGGGTATGTGTTGCCCTGCCAAATCTGACATCTCTACATATAGGTCTTATAGGGCTGCCACCTTTCAAAATGGCCAAAGTGGGACCTGCTCCGTAGAAATGTCAGACGTACCAGGTCAGAACATACCTACAGCCATGCATAGTACAGAACTATATGTATTTGCACAAATAAAAGCTTCGTCTAGTAGCAGTCCACTTGCTTATGCTACTTCACATAACATATAGAAGTGTCATATAGACAATAACTGTTACATGCAACTATTAGAGAAACGTAGAATATAATATTGTTCTGTAATCAGGACATTTGCTGTGTCTTGATTATTTTCACATGACACATCTGCCTAAGGAGGGACTGTCCCATGCAAAGTTGGACAGGTGTTAATTCTAAAGTCCCACCTCAGCCAATTTAAAAAGTGGCAAACCTACAATAGGTATGCAGTAGCATGACCCGGCAGATGGATGTGGGTCCCAAAACACATTTACTTCTCTGCATTGTAGAGTATTGGTTCTCATGTATCAGCCAGATGGGAGCAGATTGTATGAGGAACACGCATATAATATGATTAACTCACTGGACAGGCCGCCGAATGCCATGCCGTCGCCTAATGGTCAGCTATACCCGATACTGTAGTCATGCAGTCTGATGTAATAGGCATCACAAGGGATCGTGCCCACCCAGCGTGAGTGACACATGCAAGCACCAATGTCGGTGCATGTGCAAGTGAGGGAGCGAGTGGGTATAAGCGTGTTTGGCTACCAGTATGTGAGTATTGCACTGGTAAAGAAATGTGGAGGCTAACCAAGTGTAAGAAGCTGTAACCAGAGGTCAGCAGTGCTTAACATGGCACAAACCCACACACAACTACTCCCAACTGCTTCAATGTGCCTTACTCCCTCCGTATCCAATGGGCTTGTTCTGGCCGAAAACAAATAACCGTCCTTTGCAAGTGTTGGTAGCAACACCCTGCACACACAGCTAATGTGAATTACCAATACACCATGGCAAATATACAGACAATAGAAAGTACCACACACATACCATAGAGCACAGTCATCCAACAGTATAGCAATGTACCGGCAGATATGTCCGGACCACTGCTGTTTGCAGACCTGGCCGTCTTGTGTTTACATGTGTGAGCATGCCCAGTATGACCATTCCGCATGTTGTCGACTGACATTGGCGTCATACCTTCATGTGTTTGGGCATGCCCAGTATGGCCAACTGTATTGCATGTGTTACATATCCAGGTAGTCTGTACTGTGGTGCCGACCTCTGCATTGTACACTGACAGGTGGTATGCTGTGTCTGCAGGGTATCCATCGGTCATGTGGCATTGACTGTTGCTACATTTCTGCACAGCGTGGGGGGACATCTGACTGTATCCACATTCCTACACAGCACTGGGGGAGTGCACCTGACTGTTGCTATATGTGTACGTTGGAAGGGGGGCACACCTGACACTTGTACACTTTTGCTACAACTGTACTGGTATATCAGGTACTCCATATCAGTGTGTAGACCTACATATTGTGCTGGCTAGAGGCATACCAGTGTACTCCAGATCTTAGCTTTAATTACCAATATATTAGTTTCAGACGTCCTAGCCTTCACAACCTACATACAACTACCTGGCCTGCTGTAGTCTGTCTGTGTGGGTCTGTGGGGGGGGGGGTCATCCATAAGGCATATTCAGAGGCCATAGTACAGCATTTGTCTGTGTTGGTCTACACCTGTCCAGCTGGTTGAGACTTGTGTGGGTTGTATGGACACACATGATGCTCAGCCCATTACCTGCAGTGGGTTATGACACTCTGTGTACTACTGGCTACTGGTAACCCCCGTATGTGCTACAGCTGTCATGGTGCCACTATGGAAGTCTACTGTCTGCTGCCTAAACATTCGGCCACCAACTTCCCTTGCATGCTCACATCCATACCATAGCTACAGGTACCAACACATTCTAATACAACTGCCAATTGGTAGGTTGATTGACTTACCTTGAGGGTGTGCCAGACCTGAGGATGGTGCTGGAGGGCTGCCTATGTCGGATGCACATAGTGCACTTCCTATACATGGCTGAGCACAGGTAGTGTCATGTTTGGCATCCCTTTTACTGTCTGTGTGAGTCAGAGAGGGTGACATTCCCTGGGTCCCTACTGTGTCAGTGCATATGCTATGAGTTGCCTCTTTGCCAAGGCCAGTTCATACTGGGCATGCCTCCTTCCGCCTACTGGGTCCGGCTCAGGTTGTTCCTCCTCCGAGTCACTCTGTGCCTGTACAGGGCTTGGCATTGGTAGGGGGTTGTGTGGCCCTGCCCCATGCTATTCCTGCTGCAGCTGTTTCCGCAGGATCATATTGTGTAGCATAGCACATACCATAACAATTTGGGTGCATGCAGCTAGTGAATCATGCAAGGCTCCACCGGATGTGTCCAGACACCGGAACTGTGACCTGAGCATCCCAAACACATGCTCTATTATATGTCTGGCCTGTGCCTCATTATGGCATCATTGTTCAGGTGTGTGCACATTTCTGATGGGTGTCATCAACCACGGCTCCAGTGGGTACCCAGCATCCCCCACTAGGTGACAGTAGGGGATGTCCATATTGGCAAAGCTGTGGTACAGCTGTGTCAGATGCCATATATTGGAATCATCATAGCTTCCAGGGCAGCCAGCGCACACACATTCAGTATAATGCCCTGGGCATCGCATACAACCTGGCAGTTGATGGAGGGGATGCCCCTGTGGTTAATGTAGGCCCTACCCTGCTCACTGTGTGGTGCTTTGGTGCATACATGGGTGCAGGCTATAGCACCCACTACCACATGGTAGTCTGCCATTTGGTGGAAGAGACGCATATTGCTGGTCAACACCTCACATGTGTTGAGGAAATGTACGTGCTCACTGGCATCTGGTGACATGGCATCCAGGAACTGGTGGAATACTCTGGATTCAGATGCCTGTGAGATCCCCATGATATCCCCAGTTGTGCTTTGGGAGGTACCTGTGTCTAGTATACCTAGGCCTACACATACCTTGGTATCCACTGGGATGGGTTCTCCTCGGCCTGTTCGATGTGTCAGGTGTGTCCGGCACAGCTCAACAATCTGCTGTAGGAGGTCTCTGTCCACCTCATAGTGCTACACTAACTCCAGCTCATGTAGCTCCTGGTAGGTTACCCTGGGTCTGTACAGTCTTCTCTGTCTCCTCACTGAGGGTTGCTTGGCAGCATTCACATCCTCACCACCCTCAGCCTCCTGCACATGATGGTCTATGTTACCTGCTGCAGCCCTTCTCATTTCGTAGGAATGTTTAGTAAAATTTTCCCACATGTATACACTGGTGGTGTAGAGTGTGAAAAAACCTGAGGGGATGGTGCTTGCTCACTTTATTGTAGTGTTCTGGGCCGGGCTGGTCTGCTGGGCCTGTAATCTGCTGATTGTGATAAATATCACCTGTTTGCCCAGCTTGTTCACCTTGACTACTCTCCTACTGCTGTTGTCCTTCCCAATTGCACTAGGCAGGTATAGACACACCCCTAGCTTAGGTGTGCTAAGCTAGGAGCAATCTCGAGATACAGGGCTCCAATCTATGTACAGTATGCCTGACACCCCCCCCCATGCTTTCACCTATATTCGAGTCCTGCACTAAGCTATCTATACACATACACTCTTGGGACTTGCATCACACCCTGGGGATAAATGGGATTCACTATGTTCCACCTCGTTTGCATAGTATTGTCTTCTAATGCATAGTTACATGACCCATACTGAGCTTCCCCAAAAATAACCACTGCTTACTGTTGCACAAACCCGCACACAACTGGTTAAAAGTGCCTTACTATCACCGTATTCAATGTCCCTTGTTCTTCCCAGCAACAAAACAACTGGCCTCTGCACAGCTCGAAACCAGGACCCTGCACACCACAAATGATGTGCTTTACCACTAAGCCATGGCAGATATACATATATCTGAGGTTATCACGTACAGATCATCCAGCACAGGCATTCAACAGTATAGGACATGTATTCCATCATGTAGATTTATGTGTGCTAATGTCCACACACATTATATATATATATATATATATATATATATATATATATATATATATATATATATATATACATATACATACATACATAAATACAGAATATATATCTCAACAGCAGACCACGTGACACCAAAGCATTAGACAAGAATGAAAAGAAAACCACATGCGCCTCCTGCATTATGTACTGGTGTTAATATCAAGGCAAGTGTGTTTCTGTGCATCACATGGGTTCAGACTGTATTAAGGGTAAGATTAGGGCTTCTGACATTACTCACAAGACCTGTTGCCGAATGTATGTGTATGTCTTGCCAACCCAGTCTGTTGGCCGATTGTGACATTTATGGCCACTATATAGGAAAAAAAAAACACGCTCCTCAACACATCCAGTATCTAGCCACTCACAAACACCAACACATAGGATATGACTGGCAAACACACACACCTGTCATGCCTTAGAATAGAACACCGACCTGTCTATTCTATCACACTACAGCATTACTCAGTTACAGAATGTGCTACCAAGATTACTGGGACACAGCACTCCCAGAGGTGTACTTCTAGGTGGGTGACATCAACAATGGCAAAGTCGGTGATAGGGATTGTATGGAGTGTGAGCAGTCTAAAAGCATTATTCTGTCCCCAGGCAGATGGACACACACACACACACACACACACACACACACACACACACACACACACACACACACACACACACACACACACACTTGTCATGGTTGGTATTAGAACACCAACCTAACCACACTACAGCATTACGCAGTTACAGAATGTGCTACTGGGATTACTGGGACACAGCACTCCAAGAGGTGTACTTCTAGGTGGATGACATCATCAGCAATGGCAAAGTCGGCGATAGGGATTGTATGGAGTGTGAGCAGTCTAAAAGCATTACTCTGTCCCCAGGCAGACAGAGACACACACAAATACACACAGTTGGCATGGCTGAGATTAGAACACCGACCTAACTATCTTATCACACTACAGCATTACACAGTTACAGAACACGCTACCAAGATTACTGGGACACAGCACTCCCAAAAGTGTACTTCTAGGTGGGTGACATCATCAGCAATGGCAAAGTCAGTGATAGGGATTGTATGGAGTGTGTGCAGTCTATAAGCATTATTCTGTCCCCAGACAGACACACACACACAGTTGGCATGGCTGGGATTAGAACACCAACCTAACTACCTTATCACACTACAGCATTATGCTGTTACAGAATGTGCTACCAAGATTACTGGGACACAACACTCCCAGAGGTGTACTTCTAGGTGGGTGACATCATCAGCATTGGCAAAGATGGTGATAGGGATTGCACGGAGTGTGAGCAGTCTAAAACATATTTCTTTCCCCAGGCAGACAGAGACAAACAGATGCCAGTGGTGGGATCAGGACAACTGCCTATCTACAGACTACTATTACAATACTACATAGATATGAGCCGTGCCACAGACACTATACCTTTCAAGACTGTCAATATGACCTTCTAGGAATGCAGACATTGACATGGATGCTGGCAGTTACAGTGTACATACCTGTGAACCTGTGTGTTCAATGTAGGAATCCATCCTGAAGTGGGGTATGGCCATCTGTTGACTGGACGACTACTATCGCTATACAGGGTTACAATGGCCATGCCCATACACATAGAGGCACATAACTGACACAAGGTGTCACTGGGCATGCTCACATACTTAGTAGCACACGGCTGTTTGTAATGCACTATGTGTCTATCTACACAACGTTATACTGGGCATGCTCACACACTTAGTAGCACAGGGTTGTTTTGTATGCACTCTGATTCTAAACACGAAAGGGCACAGTGGCCATGCTATTTCAGTTAGACGTGAACAACACATTGTAATGGACTCCGGTGTCATTGTTAGCAGGAACGCTGTACTACATATATCTGACACCGGTCTTCTACACAACATCTGCTGCTGTCCGTTACCTTAGATGTACCAATCTAAACCTGGCACACTACCACCCGTGGTGATGTCCTGCCAGGAGTGGCTACTTCGCCCATATAGTACCATTCATAGTTGAATGTCCTGAGACCAGGTTAACACCCTGACACCTAGAGGACAACTGCATTGTATGTGTATGCTAAACAGTGCTAGATGTGTAGTATTCGTAATCACAGCTGCCCAATGTAGATCCAACAATGGGGAATACTGACATCTGTGCAGTGAGGAACACCTGGCTGAAGGCTCAGTTGTGCATAATAGCACTACCACTGTATACCTCAGATACAGACATGTGGGCCATAACACAGGTACGGACCGCTCCAGGTGGTGGTGTCCCCACGTACATGAAGGCCACTCACATGTACTGACCAGTACACCCTCAAAAGGCATCACAGATGTGTCAGGTGCAGATCACAGTGTCAAAAGCTGCATTCTAGGATGTAGCCCTCAGACATCACCATGTCCTTGGACCAGCAACACACATCCATACATGTGGTAGAACATATAATAGTACAACACCATGTGACCCATGACCAGTGGACTGTACCTAGCTCTACATCAACTGTGCAGACTACCCATGTACTGACACAGTTGCATCATGTGTTATGCAATGCAATGATACCACTGTTCATAGCCAGGTCGGCTGTACACATAACAGGGGTCCTGGGTCATATACAGCAGTAACAGATGACTGTTGCTGTACACCAGTAAACACCCTCATGTTTGGATATGACATACATGTACCTGCCGTGGATATGTACATGCCACACACACACACACACACACACACACACACACACACAACACATATGTATATAGCATAGCTGTTGCTGTCCTTCGTGCAGACAGGTGGCTACTGCAATTATACACATACACATGGAATGTAGGTCCATGGTTGTTGAATGCTAACAGTACATAAGGTGTGATATCAATGTTGACTAAGTTAACATTCCCTCTGTACTGGTTACCCATGACAACTATCATATCATACAACAGTCCATGTGTCATGTATGTCATCACACATGTCCACCAATTGCATTGCTTACAAACATGGCTAAATGACAGGAATGTAGGACCTACACAATAGTACATGTAGTGTTGTGCGTTCAGCTACCATGCGTGTGCAGTAGCTAATGTTTGCAGGTGACGTATGTCTTACTACAACATGCAGTTGCAATGCAGCCCCATCATTGCCAACTGTATATGGTGATATACTGACAGTATGGTAAGATGTACATCAGGTATGGACGGATGTGTGGACATAACTAAGTGGTGGGCCATCTTTGCAGATGGATATTTGCTGAGGGCAGCTCACAGGTGTGTCACAAGCAGTCCTACAATAACATGTGCAAACACTAAGCTATGGTTCTGTTAATTGAAGGGGAACACATACAATCTACACAGCGGTCAGGGTGTCACTGACTGTAAATCACTTGACACCTGTAACACGTAAGACCTCTCGTGTGCATATATCAGCACAATTGCCAAAGGTAGCATTGGTACACATTGTAATGCGGGCAATACTGCTGCACGTCTGTCATACGTATCATAAGATACAGGTGTTTGATTCACAATACTGCCATGTGTGTTTGCTTGTGTGTCCATATATGCCACATATGGTGGGGAATACATCCCAATTGTTACTTACTCTCCTGTACACTATTGTAGAGATCTGTACATACTGCATTGTAGAAAGCAAGACATAGGCAGGGGTGGGGTGTGTATCACACACATGTGAGCTATCTGTATGTGCATGACATAGGTGCATTCAATTGTGGACTCCACAGTGTGTGTGTGTGTGTGTGTGTGTGTGTGTGTGTGTGTGTGTGTGTGTATGTATGTAATGCTGTCTGGTCCATGGAGTGAGGATGTATGTTACCATAGTGAACATATAGCATACCTAACCCCTCCAGGTGATGCAATCTACTACACTGTTGGTGCCGTTGATCTTAGGCATTACTGACTACCTGTACATGTGTATTCTCTGTGTCGCGTCATGTGGGTGCACAGTAATGTAATAGTGATTACCACATAGGCAGGGGTCCTCACCTCAACACTAGCAAGTGTGTGTGTGTTACAGTGTCGTTGACCCCGTGAGTGTGGGCATGTTACTGTGTGTCTGAATACATGTGCAAATACGTGTGTGTGTGTGGTTTTGTGTGTGTGTGTGTGTGTGTGTGTGTGTGTGTGTGTGTGTGTGTGTGTGTGTAGTTGTGTGTTCTCATCCTGTAATGTGAATGTGTATTACTGCTACACAGTGAGGCCTCAAGCTATCAAGTGGCCTCTGCCCTTGTCATCAGATAGACTGCTATGTAAACTCCCCACCCAATATAACTGTACCTGTGATGTCACCTGGTATGGATGACACGTCTCTAGCCACTGTAGCTTAGTACCCAGCTCCCATGCTCCTGGATCAGTAGATGTGTAGACATCTTTGGAATGTCATCCTTTCCAACAGTAAGGTTGAAGCTATGAATAGCATGCTGGTATTGCCATACATACCTGTGAGTAGTCCACATTTACACATGGGAAACTAACTGCAAACACTGACACTCAATGGCACATGCAATTAGACCTGAAGTAGGGAAGCAGGACATCATGACCAACATGCTGTTACTGTTGTTACCAAGACACATACTGTGAACAGAAAACAATGCATTCTAAACCTGTACTACATGGTACGCCTGCTACATGTCAACAGTACACAACAATTGTAATCTACACTTATCTCCCTATTCTGTTCACCCTGTGCATCAGACCATATGAGCATGTCCCTGCACTGATGGTGTGGATGACAGGGATGCAGCAAAGGCATTATCATATGCACTGGGTGATAATGTTTGCCAGGGGCCTAGGCTGCACCAGTGGATGACATCATGTGTGTGGGTTAGGGCCTGTGATCTAATTGGCCATGTGTGGTTGTTATGCATGTGTGTGTTGCGATGCCCTACAGATGTTTCTGGTGTGTGCTTGTATGTGTGCACACAGTTCTGCCATGTGTCTGGCCTACACAGGAGTATTATTGACAGCTTCAGACTGTACAGACCAGGTTTTACAGCTCACGGTGTCCAGCCACGGCCACATGACCTGTGCCTGCCAGGGGTTGCACGGGCACTACCAGGCAGAGGTGCAGATTGGGTACTGTCCGATGACACATGTCCACTGGAACCGTGTCCCTGTTGGAACTGTCCAGGGCCATGTGCACATGGCCTGCTGTGTGCTGGTGTGGACAGTGCAGCACCAGCTGCACTGCTGCTGCTACCGCCACTATGGGAGAGGGCATGTGAGGTAGCTCATTCACGTAGACCTGCACCAGGTGACGTAGCTGGCCTATGTCCATGTTCCCTATGCCTCACTCCTACCAGATGTTCCAGCACAGATAGCTCACGCTTGCAGATTGTCAAGCCATGGTCAAGGATTCCAACCATGTCACCCAATCGTCTGTCCAAAACCTTAGCAATCTGCTGTTGAGCATTTGCCATTGCCTGGATGTTGTTGTTTAAAGAATGGATAGCAGCCCTCTGAAGCATCTGCCCTTCTCTGTTCTGCCATTCAGCATGTGCCTGTGCCACCATTACAGCCTGAAACATGTGTCTGGTGACACCAGCTGCTGTGCTGTGTCCTGTAGGGGCATGTCGGCCAGAGGTCCTCCTACGAGCAGCACTGGCCACATGCCTGTGTGGCCCATCTCCAGTCATTTGCCTGACACCATGGTGTGAATACACACCTTCCATAGCCACCACACTTTCCTGTTCCTAGCTATCACATGCCAACTGTCCTTCCTCTATGGCCACTGGTGATGGGGTATGTGTTGGCATGAGATCTGTGTGCGGGGATGAGGGAGATATAGGTGGAATGGCAACCAATGGCACAGATTCAGCCTCTGACAACCCTGCCTGTGCCTCAAGCATATGTTCATCATCACTGCTAGCGTCTGTGGGGACAGTAACATCAGATGGACTGCAGGAGGGTAACGCACCTACATCACCTGTGAGGGCAGACAAAGACTCTACATTACAATACAGACACACACAGACACACACAATGCATGTGATTTTACAGAAGGCATGCAACATGCATGTGATGCAGCAGACGGCATGCAGCTCAGACAATAATAGTGGTAGTTATCATACATCCCTGGGTTGCACACAACAGCATGCATGTGTCATAGCAGAAGCCATGCATTTCACACAATCATGGTAGTAAGCATGCATCCCTGTGTTACACCATGTGGACCAGCACAGGTTAACAGTACACATGGCTGATGTGTGGCATATGACCTTGACATTAACATGTAGTATGATATGTAATCTGCTGACGTGTGCATTGACATGCATACTTGTTTAACACAATGGTGTCCTGTCACATATACAGTGGAGTAATGGTGTCACATTGAAGTGTTGTCTGTCCGCCCTACAGATAAAACGCACATTTAGCAGATGTGCATGACCATTGCAGGGTATTATGAGGCATCTATATTGCTATAAAGTGTGAATTACAGACACAGTGCATAGCCATGACTGTGTGCATACACAATACATATATATTGTGGATTGTGACCCACGTCGCTGAGGTGTATACACACTAAACCATGATGTGGAATGTGTGACACAGGTCACCAAAGGCCAAGGCCATACGGATGACACCCCTGCACATCTGCAAACATATTTTAGCTGCCTGGCAACCATGTCCACACATGGCAGACTTGTCAATACACCATGTCCCACATGACATTTGTGTACCACATACATGAGGTGCACAGCTGACAGTGATGTCCTACAGCAGCAAGGGAAATGTACTGTATCTCTGCCCTGATGTGGTTGTCTGTGTATGTATATGGATGCTGTACAGGTGACTACTGTCATGCTGTGACACAGTCACGATGTTCAACACATCTTATGTGGTTGAATGATGTTATGCCTCCACAAGCTGTGCACAGGCCTGTAGGAAGTCCAGTGTTCCACATCTGCAATATAACCATTCAACAAAGGCTATAGTTGGACCATGTGTAGCCAATGTACAACAGGGTGTGCACACAAACACATCACATCTATTTTGTGTTGCTACATGTCTCTGGCCATCTTCCATGGCCATGTGTGAACATGTGTTGGCCAAATGGTTGTGATGGCTTTCTCACATGTCTGTGTTGTCCCATATGACATACACCCATAGATGTCATATACTCCACTGTCCACAGGGTTATGCAGACAAAGGGTTGTATGTTTGGTATGTGGAGTATGTTTTATGGGATAGTGAGACAATGTTGCAGCCGGCCCACTACATGTCATGGACATGTCAGATGGCACATCACAATGTGTGCACTCATAGCAGGGGCATAATCCACAATGGTGAATCCTGTGGGGTGCCCGTACTGTAGCTCACTGTGTAGTACTGTTTGTGTACCCCACATGTGTAGTTCTGATGTGTAGTACATGTTCCTACATTAACCAACACCTCCACCATTGTATGCACAGCTCTTCACACATCTAGCAATGACAGTTTCTGAGGTTTCATGTCAGTGTTTCACATAGTTTGTAAGTATTGCGCATGGGTAGCCATTGTGATGGATTGCAGATGCGACCTGTATATTGTGACCGGACCATACATTATGTGTACATGTGTTAAATGGCTACATGGCAAATAGATCTGTGCATTAACATGCCTGATACTTATAACTGTCTCACCTGCAATGGCCTGCTGTCTTAGCAGAATTCCAGAGGTACCTATATAGGGGTGACACAGTAGTATGATCATTATCCACGCCTGTATGACAGCTACAAGGTGCAATGTGCATGTTAATACATTCGCCAGTACAATAGGCTATACTATGGAGTATGCACATGTGTGCATACACAGAGTAGCATACTATAGTATGTGGCATGTGTGGATACATGCCTTGCATATGATGTTACATTACATAGTGTACAGTGACACATGCAACTATTTGGGATATAATAGTTATATGTGCAGTAGTGACTTACCAGGCAACTCCAGGCTCGGTGGTTGAGAGACACCCACCTCCACGATGTCAGCTAAGGCTTGTGGATGCTGTTCTGCCAGTGTCCCCAGGTTGGCCAGTAGCTCCTCAATACGTGTGACTGGGGGTTGGGTTTGTGGCCCACCACCTGTTGCACCTTGTTCCCTGGTGATTGCATTTGCACGCTGTTTCGCCCATCTGATTAGGTCCATGCAGTGTTTGTGCACCTACTGGTATGTGCGGTTATGACCACCCACATCATTAACCCTCCTGCAAAGTTCCTGCCACAGGTCATCCCACTGCTGTGCATCCTGTGGCACATGGCTAAACAGGACATCATAGTTGTCTTGTAGGTAAGGTATAAGGGCCTCATCCTCCAAGCATGTATAGGCTGGTAGCCTTGCTCACAGCATACCTGGAAGACATAATGATGGAGACAGGTCACAGTATCTCAAAGATGCACAGAGATACAGCTGCACATACAGGTGTATCACATTTATTACATATAAATAGTTGTCTTTGAAAATTTTCATGACACTGACACCACTGACATGTTTGTGTCACACACATGTGACACCCAATGGGGATTGGATATTATCACCATATATGTGTGTCACCTGATTACATTGCTCATACTCCATGTGGATGCTGTCTTGATGTGGGCATGTCTGTTTGCCTGTATTGGTGTTCTTACCTATCAGCACATGCCTGGATGTGTCCACATTAATGCTGTTGATCTTGATGCTGTGTATATGTCACATATAAACACATACACTGCCTTAACGGACATGACCTGTGACACTGCAGGCATGCACATGGAATGCTTAACATGCATGTGTTTTGCCATATATATCTACATGGCACTGTACAACAGTTCAACATCCTGCCACATATTGCCTGTGTTGCACATGTGATACACATGGGACACTGGCTAGCCTGATGGTATTTGCAGGGATGGTTATCAACTATAGCATGTACAGCCAAGGTCATCTAGTAGTCTGTATGCCCTGGGCCATGTATGAGCCTAGGATGTAAGTTTACCTAGTTGTAGCTGACAGCTGTGTTTTCGGTGCCAGGTGTAGCAGTGCCACATAACTGATCCACATGGTTAATGATACATCTACCATGCGGTCATCACACCATGTCTGACAGAGGTGAAATGTGCAGCTTTGCTGGACAGGGTTGCATAGTATGGCAGGAGTATGTAATGTGTATGGCACAAGGATCTGTCCAGCATGTGGCGATCCTTGTACTAGGATGGTGGATGTCCATGACGTATGTATTTGAGATTAGGATATGTACGTGTAGCATGTCCAACATCACAGTGTTGGACATGGCTTTATGCAGGGTAGGCATCATGCTACATAGTGGAGATGAGGATTGTGAAGGCTGGTGTCGGCCATCCATACATGGCCAATACCCCTTAAAGGTGATATGTGATCTGATATAGGTCACTTGAGTGATGAGTATGGCTGAACAATGATCTCTATATTCATGGATGGTACCCTGTCATGACTAGGGTTGCCACTTATGACTACCTAATAGGCTTGGTGATGTCACTAGCTCAGGGAGGTAAACTGCACAGCAGCATCCCTTACACACAGTGTCCATTATGTTGACCACTGCCTCGGTGGTAGTTCATGGGTACAGGGTTATTAACCTAGTGGTGACAATGCAATATGCAGCTGTCAGATTGTGCACATGTCACACACCTCACCCACAAAGCCCCTTCTTTATGTTGTCCACAACAGTGAGTCAGCTATTGCTCCTAGGTCATGCACATTCACATACTTACATACGCAGATGCCTCCCATTTGTCTGTGTGGTATGGGCTACAATGAGGGGGAGTACAATTAATTAACCCTGTTTTACTGTAGCTGGCAATGGTGCGATATGCACATATTAATCAGACAACTTCTGTAGTGTTGGTTCTGTCAACAGTCCACTGACAGAACACTCCTGTGACATACGCATGTACATCTAGTATACTGAGTGTAGGTGGAACACAGTATGGGTGATGATGTCCTATGACCTGTCACAGGTATGATATGCAGTGTGAAATCATCCAATCTCTCATCTACATCTGTACTGCTAACAACATATATGTTGATTAAGGTTCATGGCCTTTCAGACCAGACTCAGCAGGTTAGTAGTGCAGTGCCTCCCATTATGAGTGGTGTCTCCACTTTGTGGGCTGTGATAACTGTTGGTGTGCACCATTCAGTGTTTTCACAGACTGACACAAAGCTATGTTTTGCATGATGTATATGTATAGAGCAAACTGTTTTGCCATATGTGTATGATACAACCAGGGATGTGGACAGGTCCCATGCAGCCGAGTGCACCTTGTACCATCATAGTTATGATTACAGGGGCTCTGTAGTGTACATAGATATATGATTGTGTACCTGTTGTGGGGGGGGGGGGTCAGTGTGTTTATGTTATCCAACACCCTATCTGTATTGCTTATTCATGCTCAGCACTTGTTTAGAACATGTAAGCACTTCATGACCTACTAATTACTATAGCACTCAATCCTCCTCATTACCTACAGGTAAACACTGTTTGTACTTACATTTCCCGCTTGCTTAGAGTAAAACAGCTCTTGTACACACTTTCCTCGCTTATCTAGTGGGAAATAATTATATATTCAGGCATGTCCAACTGTCAATTCCCAGTGTTCTTGCCTGTCTATATAATGAATATGGGCATCATGAAGCAATATAGAAATTGTCTTGTGTACACAGTCAATACTCCCCTCCTAACATCCAACACTACAACCCGTGGAAGATGCACATATATAGCAATGCTGGAGGTAAAGCTCTCTCCAACCCAGACTGAACTTGACAATCATGTGGGGAAGTTAAACATTTGCACCACACCACACTCATCACATAGCCTCACTAAATCTCCACCACCACAGGCCACACATAGTCAGACAACAACATTTGCGGAGCCTCTCAATACTACTCTGCCTAGGCAACAGAGCACTCCAAAGCAGAAATGCAGGCAGTCCCCATCCCCCAACACAACATCAATGACTTATAGCCCACAGACTCAGTGTGCCCATCAACCACAGCCAATAGGGCGAAATAACATACCCAACACACTAGTCATAGGTGACTCTATAGGCAGTCACACTGATGTCCCACTCACCAGGCTACACAAGGAGATAGTTACTGTCAGCTGCCTGTCGGGTAACAGGATCCGCAACATAACCTATGCACTCAGGTCACTCCTCAACAGGTACAATATGACTGTGTCATTGTCCATGTTGGTGTGAATGCCCTGAGATGTACCATCCTGGGCTACATGTAAAGAGACATGGAATAGCTCTCCAATCTTGTAGCCCAGGCAGGTATCGCCCTAGCCCTGAGTAGCATTCTGCCATCATCCAGACTGATAACGCAGTACAAGGACAAAATGATTTACTTCAACAATTGGCTATGCTTCTGGTGTCATTCCAAGGGTATCCAGTATCTGTCTGTTTTGAATGACATCGCTGACAGGACACGATGCTTAGGCACAGATGGCCTGCACCTGTCGGCCCTGGGATTCTGGATAATGGCTAAGGCTCTTGCTGCTCCTATAGTGCCTGTTTTAGGCACGGTTCAAATAACATATTCACCACCATAACAGGAACAGGCAAGCAAAACCTGAGGGTAATGCTACTCAGTGCTTGATGTCTTCATCTCAAACGCACTCACCTGAGGCACTCCTTGTAATGGACCACTTCGATATCTGTGCAGTGACTGGGACCTGCTTCTAGGCTCCTGAGAGCACCCCTGCACTACCAGGCTATTACTCATACCACACCTTTCAGTCATGTAACCAGGACCGGAACACCCACTGCGGAGGTATGTCCATATTTCCTAAGGATATCCACACCTCCAGGCTAGTTGCTTAGCACAATGCATCAGAGGTTATCCAAGTGCAACTAACTCTGGCCATAACTGCTAAACAAATTGCAGCTTGCTACAGATCCCCCACCATACCCCATGGTTAATGGTCCTCTCTTCTTGGTGTACTGGAAATTAGGGTTCAAACAGACACACTACTGATGTGTGACTGACACTACCCCACCATTAACTGGGATACCTACTCATGTACCGACACATTAGGCCAACGCTTTCTGGGATTCATAACCTCCAATCACCTGGATCAACCTATCCACACCACCACCAGGGGCAACAATATCCTAGACCTGGTCATTACCAACATGTGTGACTGGTGTTCCACACCTGGGGTTATCTCCTCATTGGCCAGATCCAAATGTACGCTAATCACCCTTGTTATCCACATCCTGGCACCACACCCTTTACAGAAAACACAGTACAATATTTCTACAAAGCCAACTTCAGGCTTCTTATGACAGCAGTAGTAAACGTCATGACACCCGTGCAGATGGACAATACAGTTACAACCACTGAATCATACACAACTGCACTTAATTAGCACTTACATGACTGCATGGATCATGCTATCCCAAACAGAACCACAACGGTACCCACCAGAAAATGGAGGCCACTCTGGTGGTCCACTGCCATGGACATAATGTACAACAGAAGGAGGAGACGGTTGAAATGTAGAGTACAATCCCATGAGTGGAGGAGCTTCCTGGTCAGCCTCAGTAGGAATCTGAGATCCCTTATCACATCCTCCAAAGCTAGCTACGTAAACATAACAGTGACTAATTCCAAGGACTACCACAAAGCATTCAAGAGGTATGTCACTACTCTCGATGGCGATACCCACATCTGCTCTGACATACAGCAGTAAGGCATGAACATTACAGAACAGACTGATATTGGCAACATCCTGGCAGATAGGTTCAGTGCTAACTTTACACCCCTCTCACACCCTAAAGGGCCCATATCTATACAGGAATGATGCAGAGAGTCCCTGCAATCACAACTATGCAGTTCAAAGCTGCACTCTCTAAAGCCAAGAACAAAACATCCATGTGACCGTACAACATCCCAGGCTGTGATTTCCACGAACTTCAGAATGAACTGGCTCCCCACTTAGGCACCATATTCAATAATAGCCTTGCATCAGGCATTGTGGCCCCTGAATGGCACACAGCAATAGTTATCACACTCCACAAAGGTGGCACCACAACGTACCAGGGGAACTATTGCCCTATACGCCTGACTAGACTGTTCTGCAAGGCTATGGAGCACATCATCATGGATCTCATTCACAGAGACATTGGTGGCCTCCAAACCTTTGATCCCACCCAGTTTGGATTTGTTAGGGCCAGACCATGCCTCCTAAACCTGGTGGAGTCCTTTTAGACAGTTACCAAGGCAGTAGATGAGGGTAAGGATGTCCACACAGCCTACCTTGACCTCTCAAAGGCTTTCAACACCATTCCCCATTCTGGTATTATCAACATACACATCCCCCTGCACATTGACCCCTACGTCACGAGATGTTATGCAAAGTGGCTCACGGACAGAACCCACACAGTGAGGGTAGCATACCCTAGGTCCTATTGTAAATCAGTTACAATTGGCATCCCCAAGGGCTCAGTCATAGGACCCCTCATGTTCGGTATATGCTTCTCTGAACTACAGGCTAGTACAGGAGGACTTACCCTGAAAAGGTTTGCAGACGACTGCAAACTAGGGGCCATGATTGATTCCCCAGCTGATACAGACACCCTCCATAAGGGTGCCACTGGGATGGATACCTGGTGTCAATAACATGGCCTCAAGCTGCATGCCACAAGGTGCATAGACATCCCCTTTGGGTTACACCAATCACCCGCAGCCTATCACATAGGTGGTAGTCCCCTACATACATAAGACATAATAAGGGATCTTAGAACCCAAGTAGATAGCATTCACTCCTTTGATAAACATATTGGCAAGGTAGTGTGAATATCCTTCTACGTGGCCCCCCCCAATCTCTAATGGGTTTGTAGCCAGAACAAAGGCAGCCATTGTGCCTCTCTACTCATGACTTATGAAACACATTAAAGGGTACAACACCCCATTTGGGATGTACCTTATGAGACAACAGCAACGGCTTGAAATACCACAACATTACCACACCAAGATGAATACTGACCTCCGAAGGATGACGTATACAGCCCAACTACAGAAACTCCAACTGTACTCATTTGCATACTGCATACTCAGAGGTGATCTCTGCTGAACATGCAAGGCCCATGTCCAAAACAGTATTGATGGATATGCTCCACATAAGCAAAAGCCCCTGAGAACCCCATGCTCTGGGATATGTACCTAAACGCAATGATGACTAGGATGTGCTGGAGGGATACATTCCTGATCCGGACACTCCCCATGCTTTGAAACATGATTCCTATGTACATTAGGCAGGGACCCTCACAAGCACTCTTTAAGAGATACCTCGATGGGTGGATGGGAGACAGACATGTACACCAGGGATCACTGCAGTGGCTCTGCTGTACAAAGGTACAGGAAACTAATGGCTCTGCTGTTCACAGGCACAGAAAACTAACCTAGGGAGGTGCCGCAAGTCAAAACACTGTAGCTAGGCTTATGAATGGCCTTGGCCAGACAGCATAGTACCTAACTATGAACCTATGAAGCTATTACATGTCCTTTGTGCATGGATAATTGACTAGCTCTTCCATTTTAATTAGCTATCATGCTGATACACTGTCTGGTGACAACAAGTCATATGTATCCTGTTATTGTGTATTGTACCTGCCAATAGACATACCTGATGTTTGCATAACATGACAGTAATGCTATGTAAAATGTTAGACATATCTACCTACAATACTGTACATTACACATTTTTGCCACAATATCCCACAATGCAAATCATAATTGCACAGCAGGACCACCTTAGACATGTTATTCTCAGTTATGCACCCATACATATGCCTACTGTTACAGTATATCAACATATCAACATATACTGTCCCCTGTTATGGCACATACTTGTTGGACCAACCCTGCCACTAACAGCGGCTGGAGTGGAATTGTTGTGTTCAAAGTCCTTATATAGCATCCCTTGTGGTGTATGAGGTGTTTACCTTGTGGCCTATAGCAGTACACACAATTTCTACGAGCGTTACTATGCTCAACAATACATCACTGCATAATACCATTTCCCACTATATGCATTGCGTACACTTTAATTATTACAGAGCAGGTACTACATACACTGACATACTGAGTGTTCTACATACCTTATTAGTAACCCGAGTTGTCGTTGACAGTAATATAAATCCTAATCATTTTGTGTTGCAATCCTCGTTGTAACGTTTTGCTGGTATATACAGATGGTTTGAATGTATGACAAGCCATCCTTTTATACTTAGATATCAGTAACATGTGGTATCCTGCCACCAACTGGTGTTCCGGAGTAGATGATTACATGCACATCAGCTGTGCAGCTACTCCATTAGCCAATGACATGGCAATAGTGGTGTATAACTGAATACCCCACTTGGGCATTGTCCCTTTGCCCTACCTTTGAGGAAGACGGCCTGGATGTGTTGTTTGTGATGAATTGCAACAGCTACATGGAGACACACAGAAATATATTAACTTCATGGCCCCCGTGGATTGTGTGTAACAGCTAGAGGATGTAGTTCTACATGTGAGTCTAGCTGTTATATTTCTGAACATTGCTACTTCTGCAGGGTTTGTACCTGATACATCTGCAAATGTTTAGGTCTGGCAAGGATGTTTGGGCAGCTCAAGGCTGTGTGGCTATGTATAGAATGTTAGGTTTTTTGAACTGTGCTCACCTGACATCTTTGGTATACTGTACATGTGTATCATTCTGTGCTGTTAATCAGTAATTGGTAACACTTCCTGGTGTATGCACATACGGGATTATTGCAACCAAACCTTGTAACATCGGTGTCTGTTCCATTGTACAACAGCAACAATTTCACATTGGCCCATTATAGTGTGTCTCTGACAAGGTATGTTAAGGCTTCTGCAGATGTCATAGAGTGAGTGGATGTTTATGATCTTATTACAGTATGTATTGCAATTGTTTCAGGTGTGGGGGAGATGTAGGTGGGTGTACATAGCAGATGCAGGTGTTTAGGAACTGCATTTATACATATTCGATATGTGTGTGAGGGCTCCTTCCCTATTTGAAGACCTATCCTTTAGTGGACTAATATTATGGTAATTGCAGGCTTATTCATTAAGCCATTGTTAATTGGTTCCTGTATGGCATGCAGGTGATGTTGGTCCTTCAATCCCTTCGGAAATACATCGGTATGTAATGAAATGTTGCTACATGAAAGCTGTCTCGTGTATTTCTGTCACAGATATTTGCACTCACTGGAGCTGTGTTGGTGACTGAACCTCTTTGGCTAGGGTTGCCACCTTTTCAAATGGCCATAGTGGGACATTTGCAGGACATACATCAGATTTTAGAGGCCGACACATACCCACAGTCAGTACAAAGTATAGAACTTTACATATATGTCTATATAAAAGCTTATTCTTGTAGCGGTTTACTTGCTTATCCTGTTTCTTGTTACATGTAGGTATTTTAGATACAGATGACTATTTTATGCAACAACTACATTAAATATGGAACATGCCAAATGTCTCGAGATTGTAGGACATTAGTATTTGTACTCATTTTGGTCAGGACACTACCGCACATAGAGGGACTGCCCCTCACAAGGTGGGACAGGTGGTAACCCTATATTTGGCTCATGTCCATAGCACATATTTGTAATAGTGTATAGACATATACTCTCCATATCCTTTGTTCATAACGTTCGGTCATGGCAGAATGTGTGATTGCTATGGTCCATGTTATACACATATTTAAAGACTTCAACCACTGTATACGGCATACCCATGGATTCAGGAACGTACACACTTCCAACAACCACATTACCATTCCCAGACTCCCAAACCCCACAATACCGAACACTCAAACTCGCGGCAGTCAAACTCCCGGAACTAACACAAACACAGAATACACACACACACACACACACACACACACACACACACACACACACACACACACACACACACACACACACACACACACACACACACACACACACACACACACACACACACACACACACACACACACACACACACACACACACACACACACACAGACACACTGCTACCCATCACATCCAAATAAACCATCCTACACTACGTATGAGCAGGTGGCCATGCCCTCATACACCCCCAATGTGGGTGGCTGCGCACCACACACCACACCTACTTTAATAATCTACCTCTGAGATAGCACAAACAGACACACGAAGCAAACCCACACACATTACAGTCCCCCGGAAACACATACCACACTCAGAACACACACTTACACACACTGCAGCAATCAGAAACACACTTACACACAGTACCTACCCGAACTGCAGCACCAGAAGCACTACCTAAATGTCCCTTAACATCATGATAATAGTACTCGCGGTTATGGTGTTTCGGTACTGTGGTCTTTCGGTCTTTAAGCCTCGTGATTACACGCGTTGGTATGTAAAGCATTCAGTATTTGATAGTATCTTATTTATATGTACCTCCATGGTTGTGTAGATGTTGTTAACCTATCTATATATTTGCATATATATGTATATCCATATATATCGACATATATCTCTCTATCACCCTTTCTCTCTCTATATTATATATATATATATATATATATATATATATATATATATAGATATATATATAAGGAGAGATAGACAGAGAGAGAATACACCTTTCATTGGGTACATGGCTGTGTATACTATTTCCCGAAGTCCGCCCTTTTGTGTTTTAACCTGTCACAATACACACCTGCCGTTGGTACATCTCAGGTAGCTTACTGGTAGGTTATTGTGAAGATTGTGTACATGGTTGCGTGTTCTACTCCTGGCAGTGGTTGTTTTACATCTCAGAGCAGGCACTATTTACAAGGGTAAATAATGCAAATTTCAGCTGTTCTGGGCAGCTTTGCCTGTGATCTGCTCAATATTCAGCGAAGGATAGACCTGTGTTGCGCATATCCATGTAGTCATGTTTAAACGCCGCTTACTGGCACTTATCGGTGCAAAAACCCTCTAACATGTGCTTAAACATGCTTTAATGACCTGTATCCAACATTCGTTATTTGGGACATCAGAATTACGTAACAGCCCTTGCAGGTCATGGAACCGGGACCATGAATGGCACAGTCAGTGGCTTTACCACTGAGGCATCTGGTATATGTACAAGTGTTATGGTGTTTAATATGTAGAGTGTACTACGGCTGTTCCTCAATACTGTAAACAAATGTGTAACTCAGTTGGTGTACATATGGATGATACCTGTTAATGGTATGTCCAAGTGAGGCTTAATGGATATGCTCCAGCTATAGGAATCCATGTCACAGTGAGCCACACACTATAATGAGCTACACCTTGCCAAAACCATAACTAGAGAATGCTGGGGTGACAGATACCTGTCATGGGTACTCCCTATGCTTTGGAACTACATCCCTGATTACATTATGTGGAGCCCCTCATTAACACACCAGGGAATCCTTGCAGAGTGGGTGGGGAACAGTGGTTACACCCCAGGGATCCCGCAATTGGCTCTGCTCCACAGAGGGACAGTTAGTTAATCAATGGGGTGGTGACAGCAGACACATTGTGGCTAGGCTTATGAATGGCCTCTGACAGTTAGGCAGGTACCTACCGATGTACCTAGGAACCTATACATACAGTATCAACACATGCTGTTAGCTTAATTTACTGTTCAGGTATTGACTTACCTTGTGCCAATAGCAGTTGTGTGTGCAATAGTTGAGGGCTGCCTATGTAGGATGCACACAGTAGACCACATATACATGACAATTTACAGGTGGTCGTGTGTGTGTGCCATCCATGTTTACTGTGTGTGCAGGTGGAGAAGGGTGTCAGTCTGTAGGGGCCTACACTGTCAGCGTATGTGCTATACGTTCCCTCTTTCCCAAGGCATGGGCATACTGCCAATAGACATACCTGATGTTTGCATAACATGACAGTAATGCTATGTAAAATGTTAGACATATCTACCTACAATACTGTACATTACACAGGGCATGCCTCCGTTTGCTTACTGGGGCTGGCACAGGGTGTTCATGGTCTAAATCCCTCTGTGCCTGTGGTTGCCCTTGGCAATTGTGGTGGGCTGTGAGGGCCTTCACCATTATGTCCCTGCTGCAGCTGTTTCCGCACGATCATATTATGTAGCATGGCACATACTATGAAGATGTGGGCACATGTGCCTGGAGAGTACTGCAAGACTCCACCAGATATGTCCAAGCAACTGAACTGTGATTTCAGCATCCCAAACACATGCTCTATGATGATTCTGGTTTGTGAGTGTGCCTCATTATGGCGTTCTTGCATGGGTGTGTGTGCATTTCTGATTGGAGTCATCAGCCATGGCTCCAGTGCATAGCCAGCATCCCCCACAAGGTGGCCATATGGGATGTCCCCCCTGGCAAATACCTGGTACAGCTGTGAGGCATGCCAGATGTGGGAGTTGTGGTAGCTTCCAGGGCTGCCGGCACACACATCCATAATAATGCCCTGGACATTGCACACGACCTGGCAGTTGATGGAGTAGTATTCCTTGCAGTTCATGTAGCACCTACCATGCTCACCAGGTAGTGACTTGATGTGTATGTGCGTGCAGTCTTTTGCACCCTGTACCTCCGGGTAGTCTGCCACATGGTGGAAGAGGCACATATTGCTGGCCAACTCCTCCTGCATTCGGGGGAAGTTTATATGCTCATTGACATGTGGTAACATGGCATCCAGGAACTAGTGGAGTACCCTGGATTCTGATGCCTGTAAGATCCCCATGATATCTCCAGTTGGCCTTTGAAAGGTACCTGTGGCTAGTGTTCTCAAGCTTACACATACCTTTGTGTCCACTGAGATGGATTCCCCTCTGTTGTTTCTGGCTCTGAGGCGTGGCCGGCACAGCTCAATGACTTGCTGTATGATGTCCCTGTCCACACTGTAATGCTCTACTATCTCCAGATCATCTAGCCCCTGGCAGGTTACCCTTGGTCTGAACACTCTTCCCCTCTTCTGGTGCCTGAGGTGGGTGTCAGCATCATCCTCCACACCACCTTCAGTCTCCAATACATGCTGATGAATCAAAGCTATGGCAGCTCCCAACATGTACATTTTAAAAGTTCCCTGTCTGTTTACACCAATGGTGCAGTGTTTGGGAATACACAAGTGTGTGTGAGGTGCCTTCACACTTTATACTATTGTGCTTTGGAAACTGATGATGTCATTGGGTGTGTATATACAATCTCAGCTGCAGGGTATCTTACTTATGGGTTTTACCGCAGGTACTGCTATTGTGGGGCCTTTGGTGTTGAATTACACTTGGCTGCCATGGATCACCTCTTGCCCTTGCCTTCATTTTTCAACCTGATTCCCCTCCCATTGTCAAGCATGCATCCAGCAGCCTGCTATCTTGTTCTGTACTTTCCCAACCCAGGATTGTGTTGTGAAATGTGTTCTGTAGCTGATCTACTGCAGGTTTGCTTTGTTCTGCTGTGACAGTTCTCTTTTCTTTGCAATCTGGTACTTCCCATTTCCTGTTCTGCAGATTGCTGCTAGCAGCCTAGTTAGCTACCTAGGTGTTAATTACTCAGTTGTACTCCAATTACCCTGCTGCAGCATTTGTTTATTGCCTTCCCATAACCTTCCAGTTTCTGCTGTGGTGCACGCTGCACACAGCCGTTTACCGGGTTTCAAGAGCGTTGTCATCCGCGTATGCATGCGCTTTCAGTCACCTTGTGTGCTCTCAGCTAATCAAAGCTATGGCTACATCCACACCCCTATCCTGCGGTTTTGCTTAGCAACGGGCAACCAGGAGTAGCAATGCTCCAATATGCTTACCGCTACAGTGGCACACCCCTATCCTGATGTCATGTATACTTTCAGGCCAGTCCTCAGTGTTATACTGCTATGCCATGTGGTACAGCCTTATGCCGGCAAGGCATTTGCGATTCAGTATTACTTGCCTCATTTGCATGGCATTGACTACTAATTCCTAGTTACCGCGCTGAACACTGTCACAGACCCTTAGCAACCCTTGCGCCATGGTTGTGGTGTAGCATGCCTGCCATTGACTATTATGGAGAATTCATGACTTGTGTTACATTGCAGTTTTATAACGTCTAAATATATTTTTGTTATGATCCCGTTTGTGCACCACAGCACTGCAGGTTTGCTTTGCGTTAGTATGGCCATGGCGGTAAATGTTATTTATTATGTGTTGTGCATGTATTTTTATACCATTGGCTATATATCCAGCCATTGGCATATATTAACATTATCATATGTAAGTTTGTTCCACTTTCATGGCTCCGATGTTATGTTTGGGAAAATGTAAACCGTGTTTTTTGGTTTACATTTCTGTATGCTTACGCTATGCCTGCACCACCTCATGAATCGCTATGTACCTTCATTTGCATGCTGCACTACTGCACATGGGGTGATTAGCATACATGCACCGGGAGCTGCGCAGCACTGGCATAGGCTGGTAGTGCACATGGAATTAACTCGTACCTGAATCGCTCGGCGGACATATTTGGCATTAGAATGCCTATGCTATGCCTGCACCTGGTGCAAGCTTTATGAATCCTGGGGAATGTAAGTCAGTGGCTATTGCCATGTAAGAAGTGCTCCACTTTTGAGTGGGACCTGGTACTGCAGGTATTTCCTGGTAGTAAGCATTAATGGCTGCAGTACCAGTTCCAATGTATAGGTTAAGCTGGTCTCTGATAGAAGTGTCATGCTTGGGGTGTGACGGTTAAGGACCAAATACATATGTGATAGTGTTCTGTATAAAATTCCCCTTTTGTAGAGTGGGAACAACTGAAACACTTCATTTTCTCGAATCTTTCAAATGATTTGCTGTAGCACAACCCTACACCATACCCTCCGTATATCAAAGCTGGCACAGTGAATACAGCACAGAGGGTTTATTTATTATGCATGCATTGCTATGTTCAGAAAATGGTGTGATGCTTTGTTGACTGCCAGCTTCAGTCATCTAATTAGGGGAACACATTGAGTTTCTTTTCCTGAAATTAGAAAGACCTCTGCCACCACAATTGTTGCTTTAGTGGACACTGTGAGTACAGAGGAAAAACTAAACGGCTGAACATTTTTAAAAAGTGGTGCTCATTAAGACCAACTGACAGGAAGCTGGTTGGCAGACCCAGGAAGTGCCAGAAGGTGTCTGTCACGTCTAATGACACAGTCAATGTTCTCTAAAGCTTCAGGGGTATGAACTTCATCAACTAAAACTGCAAAACTCTTCTAACTTTCTGATACCATTTCTAAAACAATGTTTATGCTATAACATTTAAAAAATGGAGTTCTTCTGTATCACTACAACTTAGTTCCAGAACTGAAGCTCTAAGAGCTGTATATTCTTCTAGATACCTTTTGTTTCTATCTAAAATTGGATTGATATCATTGACTTATGAAGAACAATTAGCAGTAGTAAGAAAAACATATTCTACCTAAAGGGCTTGCTTCTCTCCTCAACGTTAGCCATGATAAAGGATATCTTGGGCTCTCTTCTATCTTTCGGAAACTTTGCCTATATTATTTAATGACAATCTGATTTGGTCAGATTTTTTTATGTCTATAATTGAATGTATGCTTGGTACACCATTAACATATGCTTCAATAATTAGGTTTGATGTCATTTCAGAAAAAAAGCCTTCTTGCTACCAACATTCTTTTACCTTCCCATTACTGGACACTGATACACCCCATCCCTTCAACCATTTTGGCAGAGAACACCTTTGAGGAGAGTGAAGTCCTCCACAACCACATCTCACAACCCTAAAATGGATAAAGCAGGTAAGTTGGCAATGATTGAGTGAATTAACACAAATAAAATGTGGCAAGCCACATTCATGGGGGATGCCCAATAGTCCTTTCATGATAGTCAGATGTGTGACTGTTGGGCAGCAAAATCCATCCATAGGGTGACTTAGTTGGTACCACCAGAAGGAAGCAAAACCATATTATAATGTGAACTTCATGGCCATCAGTGATCTGCAAGAGAGCTTTGGGGGTTAGCTTGAACAGTCAAAGAAATGGGGAGGGTATCATGGGGGTTGTAAATGTCATCCTTAGTGGTTTGAATCTGGTTTCTTTAAAGGAGGTTATCCACCAGGTCATGCATTCACTGGCTGACTAAAGCCACCCCCAAAAAATTAGCCATCCAGGAGCAGATCCTCAGCAATGCTTGAGCCAGTGGCAGTAACCATAGTATCAGCACAGCCAAGTGAGCCACATATTAACTCACTATGTATGCTGTAGAGAGGGTCTTGTTCAGCTCCTCCACGAATACAGACTCAAGGAAGAATGAAAAGTTTTCTAGCACCTGATTTGCAAAGAAAGACTGGAGCTTGGGTAAGCTAGCCATATAGTTAACAGATCTAACCTCAGTTTGGCAGAGGAGAAGACTGTCTCCACAGCATCCTCCATTGCATTAAAATCCTTTCCTAGTAACAAGGTGGTAGAAAATGTCATACATTAAAGATCTTTTGTTAAAATCTGTTGTTAGGTGCTTTGCTATGATCTCACTTGATTAATTTGGTGGAGGGTGAGACTCTTGCTCTCTGACAACCGTAGGCTAGAAGTGCTTACATGTGGATGATGTGGGAAGGGTCAAGCATGTAACATATTCTCATTAGGTTTCAGGAAGAGCATAACAGCTCTGGAACATACTCTTGGCAATGGTTGCATGATGACTAGAGAGGCATGTACTGAGCCTGGTGCTGAAGTTAGCTCAAATTACACATGGCTGTACTTTCTAATCCATATGGACAGGTCCCACAAAAAGTCCAGCATCTAAACAGTAGATCACGGTATGGAAGGATCTTGTTTGCCCTCTCAATTTGAGTTACTGAACTCTGAGTGTCTCAATTGAGGCCTAGGAAGATGAGTTTTCAACTGCGAAAATTACTACTGAGTTATAGATGAATACCTTAAGGAAAAAATGCTCCAAGTCTGGCCAGTTGTGAGCAAATGCTGGATAATCTACTTGAAGATTGCTGCTACTTACAGTCCAGAACATATTCCCAAGGTATGTATAAAGGTTGCATCTTTTTCAGACTCTCATCATCTGCATAAGGAGTGGAAATATGAAGAATGAAAGACCTTGTTAGTTGAGAACAAGGATGTGACACATGAGACCAGGAGGCAGCCCCAGATGAATTACATCCAAAAGGTGTGGGTGGTTCCTTCCCTCCAGCTTTTAGCTTTTTGATGGTGTTCTGATAAATGACTGAGTTTGTGCATGACAACTTTTTTACAATTCATATTCTGGATATTTTTAACCACTGACATTCTCTTTCCAGTGAGATAAGCTGAAGATTTCTTCCACATCTGCGAATGGCTGGTTGAATTTATGTCATTTATTGCAGTGCTTTACATTGTTTACACTGTAGGAAGGAGTTGGAGATAAAAAAGATGGAGCAGGTTAAGAAGAAATACTGGTTAGTTAACAAAACAGCTAACAGAGCAGACATGATGGCAAAGAGCAAGACATCAGATAAACTCAATCAGTTTCAGGAAAATGATTCATCAGCTAGCACAAAGAAGTTTCATCATCAAGTTTCAGCATCAGGTTTGATGCTGACAACAAAACAACAGCATGCAGAATCCCTGAAGACAAGGATGCAGCGGTGCTGAGCTTCAATACAATTGATGTCACCAGAACCCTAAAATGTGTCAACCCAAGGAAAGCAGCTGACCCTGACAATATTGTGGGCAGGGTACTAAGGGAATGTGCGGTGGAAATGGCTCCAGTACTCACTGACATCTTCAGCACCTCACTCCATCTAGCCAGTGTTCCAAAATGCTTCAAGGAGATGACCATCATTCTTCTACCGAAGAAACCACAGCCAACAGCTCTGAATGACTGCCGACCAGTTCCTTTAACCTCAATGGTAATGAAGTGCCCAGAGAGGCTGGTCAAAGATCATATAGCCTCAATCTTACCTGTGACACTGAACACACTGCAATTCATGTACAGGACAAACTGCAGTACAGGGAATGCCATCTCACTAGCTCTCCATGAAACACTGAACCACTTAGGAGGCAAAAACTGCTATGCAAGACTGCTATTCATCAATTTCAGTTCTGCCTTCAACACTGTCATCCCTCAGAATCTGATATCGAAGCTACTTCAACTGGGCATAGACTCTCATTTATGCAATTGGATTCTGAGCTTCCTTACTGGAAGGCCTCAAAAGGTTCATGAGGGAGATAACAGCTCCGGAAGTATCATTCTGAACACAAGAGTTCCACAGGGGTGTGTCTTAAGCCCTCTCCTTTTCACTCTGCTGACACATGATGGCATGGCCACACATGAGATGAATAGGATCATCAAATTTGTGGATGACACCACTGTTATAGGCCTGGTCAAAGACGGAGAGGAGGAGGCCTACAGGAATGAGATTGATCAAGTACTGGTCTGGTATGACAGCAACAATCTAGCACTGAATGTCAGCAAGACAAAGGAGTTGATTGTTGATTTCAGAAGATCTCAAGTACCACACAAACCTCTAGTGATGAAAGGGATGACAATGGAAAAGGTGAAGAGTACAAAGTTCTTGGGTGTTCATCTCACGGAGAACTTATCCTGGTCAGTCCATGTATCCAGCACAGTCAAAAAAGCTCAGGAATGTTTACACTTTCTAAGGAAGCTTAGAAAGGCAAAATTACGAAGCTCCATACTTCAGTCCTTTTATAGGGGCACCATTGAAAGTGTCCTGACCAACAGCATTGCAGTCTTTTATGGGAGCTGTAATAATCAGGATCAAAAGGCTTTTAAGAGAGTTGTAAGGTCAGCAGAAAGAATTATTGGGACATCCCTTACTCCTCTGGAAGATCTCCACAAATGCCAGTGCATCGACAGGGCCAAAAAGATTTCCAGGGATCCAACACATCCTACCAATGGTCTGTATACTCACCTATCCTCTGGCAGGAGATATAGAAGCCTGCATTGTAAGATCACCAGACTAAAAAACAATTTCTTTCTACTCTCCATTAGACTGTTGAACTCTTGGGAAAAACGAACCATGACATCTATTACATAACTAGCCTATCAAGGAGTTTATTTTATAGATGTGCAATAATGAAGTGCAATACTAAGGGAGCTCACCTACACACTGAAGGACTGTAAAGTGCAATATACAAACTGTGCAATAATTCAGTCTATTCTAGATATGCTGCTATTGTTTCAATTTTACTTTGACAATATTACCTTCATATTGTTCCTTGTCTTCCTTGTCTCCTGTTCTGGGATGGGTGTGGGTCACTGCTATCCTATTTTTTTACAAATTGCTACTTATTGAATTTCTACTGTGATATATTAATTTTTCTCTATCTATATGTGCAACTGTTTCCTGCATTTTGAATGAAGCATTGTAACTTCATTCAGCTACACTGCTGCGTAGTTCTGAATGACAGTAATGTTTTCTTTGACTTTGACATCATGTTGCAAGACAATGGCAGTAAGATAAAAAGATAAGTCATTAGACACACTTCATAAAGGATGCCAGCAACAATCTGATCATCAGCCCAGGGAACATCAAGGGCAGATAGAAAGAGTACTCTCAGAAGCTTCTGAATGAAAAAACAAACAAACAAAAGCTGTTCTGCACTATGCACAGCATAGAAAACACCCTTGATGAGGTATGATGTAAATAAGGAAAATAAAGCAGTAGAAAGCAGCAGAGTCAGATGAAGTCACAACTGATATGATCAATTTATTGGGTGTGTTAGGGAGAAAGGGTTCCTGAGTATGGAGATTGAGAGAGAGGCATATTCCAGATTACTGGAAAAGGAATTCTAGTGCCATTGTATAGAGCAAAGGTGATATTCACAACTATTGGCAGTACGGGAGTATCAAACGCCTTTCATGTCGCATGAAAGTACTGAAGAGGGCAACTAATAAATGAATGTGCAGAGTAGTGAAAAATAAGACAGGAGATTAACAGCTTGACCTAATGTTTACAGTGAGATAAATAATAGAGATGAAGCTGGAGATGAGTAAACAGTCCAGCTGAACATTCCTAGACTTGAGAAGACATATAATAAGGTCCCCAAAAAAGCTGATTTGAACAGTTCTGCAATGGCTAGAAGTCCCACAAACATTGGGAGAATTAAAGAGCAGGCTAATGGACCTAATGACAGAGGTGTTAACAGAGTTTTGACTCACAGAGGGGTTGCCAGTGGGAACGCACTTGCATCAGAGTTCAGCTCTAAGCCCATTCCTGTTCATACTGAGGACAGAATACATTGACAAACAGTTGGACTGGACAGATCAACAAAGCTATTGTATTCAGATAATGTGGCACTACAAGCAATCTCTGAACAGGAACTTTAGCAAATTATAGGGGACTAGAATTCAAAACAAATGGCACACTGGATGAAACAGAGTACAGACAAGACAGGGGTCATAGCAACAAACTGGAAAAAGCACAAGAAGCTGAATATTGAGGCAAACAAATCATAATGGAACAGATTTTAATATCTGTGAGGTATGATTAAGAAGGAAGACAGCCTGAATGAGAAGGTTAAAGCTAGAGTTAAATGTCCTGCAGCCAACTGGTGCAAAGTGTCATGGATGGTGTGTGCCAGAAGAATGCAAAAGAAGATGAAAAGGAAGGTGTACAAAACAGTAGTCAACCATTGCTTCTGTATGACACATACACCTGGGCAGTGAAGACAGAGCAGCTGAGGAAGCTTGAGATGATGAAATGCCTGAAATACGTAGATACTTGGATGATCACTGTGAGACAGACACAGGAATGGGGACATTAGTGCAGAAACCAAAGTAGTTCCAATTGTACAGATGGTTGAGGAGAACAGATTATGATGGTTCAGCCATATATGCAGGAAAGCAGAATACAATTTAGTAAAACTTTGGAAAAGACAGCAAGAAGGCTAAAGGAGAAGAAAATGTCCAGCCAAGAGACAGATGGATTGCATGACTGAACACCTGTGACAGACTGACATGACTGTTGGAGAAGGTGGGAGAGTTATTGCGAATCGAGAGAGGAGTTAACAGTTGACAAGACACCTAGATCCATGTAAAAACTGGAAAAAGCCAGTTGATGACAATGATGATGATGATGATGCTGTGTTACATTGTGCTTATCTCCCAGGCAGTACTGACAATGCTAGTTGGGACTTGGCTCATTCTTTGATGGCCAAAATATACACTGGGAAGGCTTCAGCTCTCTAGGTTTTAAGTGCTGGAATGTCTTCAAGATGAATGTCTCGACTGAGATGTTAACTATGTGAATGTCAGACAAAACATTGTTAAGACCATAAATCCACAAACTGGTAAAAACAAGCCAAGGATTTCAAAAAGGAAGCACTTCAAATCTAGTACAGTTACAACAAAAAATTTACGAGTCAATGGGCTAGGTGGGTTGTGTGAAATCATTGTATGTTCCTGAGTAGAACACACATGCATACCCATAAACATGCAAGATTCTGAGAGCAAAATGGCACATTGGAGTGGAAGAGAAGAATACCCTAATTGTATAGCCACTGCAGAGATTTTCTGATGATGCATTTAAGCTTTCTGGACTTTAAGACAGCAGACTGACAAAACATAAGTGTAGCTCATAAAAAACTTCTGCAAAAATATGTGTGTTATGGAGAATAATGAAAGTACATTAGAGTGCCTTCACAGACACAACAAAGCACAATATCTCAAACAAATAAACATATCAAAAACATACCATATCACTGTGGCACTCTTTAAGTGACAAGAAGAGTTAGACAAAAACATATGCAGTATAAAAATGCAATAAAATTCTAAATATGGAAAATAGAGAACACCAATTAAAGAAGAAGGACTTGGGAAGACAGATGGTGGGGGTGGGGTGAGTGCAAATTGAGTATAAAATCATGAAATTCATTCTAGGAAGGTAATACTTTTATAGACATATATGTCAGAAAAGGAAAGACCAAGGACTATGAAACTAAAGAAAATGAAAAAGATGAATGAAGAAGGAAGGTGGAAACACTAAGTTGTAAAATTAACTCTGGTCAGTCTTTATGAAGGAAGTGAAAGGAGATTTGGCAGCTTTGGCACTGCAGTAGGAGTTATTTTCATCCTCTCAAAGAAGAAAGTGTTCTAAAATAATTTCAGAATGCAAACATGGGCAAGGCAATGGGGTCTGATGGTATGCACTCCATAGATTTTAGAAACCTTGAGATCACAATCTGCAATGCTTGTAATTAAGGAAACAGCAAACTCATGACAACTGTGGTAAGTATTGAATTGTCAGCTTGACATAACATTTAGGGAAATGTCAAATGAAGAAAAAGTCAAGAGTAAGTAGAGCATGGTGTGGCACAGGTCTCAGGGCACCATGGGTTCACAAGTAGGAGGGTCATGTCAGGCAAATTAGTTAACTGACTGAATAAATAGTGTCAGAAAAGAAATGGGCTGTGACTGTGACCTGTTCATAAATCCTTTGACATTTTAAGACACATCAGGTCAGTGAACAAATGAGACCTCCTTTCAGGTAGTAATTGGTGACTTAAAGGAAAACTCAACTCCTATGTGTCCAGAGAATCTTGTTTGTTAAGCAGAAGTTACATCAACAAGTATGCTGGAGGTCCAAGTCCCAAATAAGTGCTGATATTATCTTTCCACTTCTGTGATTCCTCTCAGTGGGAGCATTTAATGAAAACATATCACAAAAAGGTCAGGAAATCCCAGTTTTCTAGCTGCTGTTCCTTGTACTGTAGTTCAATGATTCCATAGCATTATAACTACACCAAGTTTTCCCATTATTTTAAACTCCTGAAAAAACATATAATTGGGTTTCAATCTGGCAATTGCCGCTGACTACTACATGCATCACCACGAAGACTTGTAATTAAGCATACACAGCTTATTCTCCATGAGGGGTTGTTTAACTGATGGACTGTTTTCTAAACAATCCAGCAGAGCTGAGTAAGAAAAAATATATTTTTTTAAAAATATCAGAACCCTGTACGTAAGCAGTATGGCATAGAGAGTTTCAGATGCTGTACATGCATGGAGTTCACTTAATACAGCAAGGCAGATGATGTGGTGAATGTTCCTTCTTACTGTCAGGCCCAAGACAGAATGCAGAATGTTCTGTCCCACTAAGAGAGTTCTAAAAATAACATCTAACATATTACTTCTGGGATAGCTTGCAGAATGACACCACTTCTGATCATCCAACTTCTAGTCCACATGCAAAACCCCCATTGCTGGAAGCTGGCAGGATTTAACACCTACCTGTAAAAATACACACACAAGGGCTTTTGCTCAGATCTGTGGCAGGTGCTGGAAGTTATAAAACAATTTCATACCTCCACGCTTCCAGAGTAGTAATTAGTTCCCCAAAGACAATGCAGAACACTTCCTAGTACAGACTTTGTGTTTCTGGCTGCATTGAAACCAGTGAGATAGCTTCTTTATGGCCTAGCCTGTAAAGTGATTTAATTTCAGATATATTTTAAAGTTTTCTGGACTGAGGTTAACCCTCCAGTTTCCTCTGTTAAAACATATAAATTTAAATAGTTACAACAGTGCATGTACATTTCTGTTCTCTCCTGTAGGGCACACTGTGGATACATTTCAGACATAAGCACTTTACAAATACCTTTTCAATGCAAACAATTACACAAATCAGTTTGATATGCACACAATATAGAGTTCTAATACATTTGTAACACAAGCATCTTGTATAAATCTGTTTGATATTTACAAATGACATATAATTATTTACAAAATTCCAGCTAGCTCTGCTGGCAGTATCTCCTTTCGTCACACTGTTGTTTGACCCACTTCTTCTCTTGTGGATTTGCTGACTTTAGAGTAATGCAACTTCATATTCTTAGGGACACCCCTCACGTGCATTTTTAGTCAGTCCCCGGTGTAACTTCACTAGGTAGACCCTTGCATTACTTTGTAAGCAGGATATATAGGCCCATGCTTAATGCCTTCTAATGAGAGGAGAGGAGAGTAAGGATTCTTGGATGGTAGGCTGGGCAGCTTCTGGCCATCACAACTGAGGGTGACTGGTCAAATCCTACCTTAGGTGGCTTGATGTGCAATATTATATACAAGCAACACAATGATTCTGCATGACAGCTAATCATAATGTTATACCATCTTATCCCCAATATCTTTGATGCCATAGCAAGGACCTTAGTTTCTACCAGAATCCAAGCCAGCAGTATATTACCCAGTCCCTGACAAGATAATGGCAACAGTCAATTAGCTGTTTCATCCTCAATCAACCTTATTAACATGTAACATGCCTAGCTTATTCAAAAACCCTAGAAAATGACAGATTGACAACTTGTTTCTATACAAATTGGACAGCATATGTTACAATATTCTGACGTTTATATTACATTATCAACTGAAGAAAAGAGCGAATGCTTTTTCATTGAACCGATAATGTCTAAAGTCCTAAACAGCGAAGACATGGAGCAGCAAATTTTTTCCCAGGGAAAAAATTCGCTGCTCTGCAAAAAACAAACAAAAAAAACCTTAAAACACAAAACGAGTGGGGGGGGGGGTTTGCCCAACACCCCCCCTATTTAAATATACAGACTCCGAGACATTAAAACACAAAACGAGTGGGGGGGTTTGCCCAACACCCCCCCTATTTAAATATACAGACTCCGAGATCACACCATAGCGGAGGAAATGGCAAAGTCCCAAAGACATGGTCCACTGTTTTTTTTCCCTGGGAAAAAAAAACAATGTTCCATGAATTTGCTGTTTAGGTCTTTCGACATTATCAGTTCGATGAAAGAGTGTTCGCTTTTTCATCAGCTGATAATGTAATATAGGCCCATATTTTGGACTTATGCTGTCTTTCTCATTTCACATTAAAACACAAAACGAGTGGGGGGGGTTTGCCCCCCACACCCCCCCTACTTAAATATACAGACTCCGAGATCACACCATAGCGGAGGAAATGGCAAAGTCCCAAAGACATGGTCCACCATTTTTTTTCCCTGGGAAAAAAAAACAATTTTCCATGAATTTGCTGTTTAGGTCTTTTGACATTATCAGTTCGATGAAAGAGTGTTCACTTTTTCATCAGCTGATAATGTAATATAGACCCATATTTTGGACTTATGCTGTCTTTCTCATTTCATCAGATGAAAAAGTACTGTTCTTTCTTGCTATCCATATAGCATTCGAACTGCCGTCTTTCTGATTTTTTTTCTGTATATTTTGCATTCTTTTGTTTAACCCAATCTCTAAAGCTGAGATTTCACAAATTTCTGTGTAATGACTTGCCCAAAGAAGCAGACCTTGATTACTTGATAGAATTGGCCACATAAATTTTCAGTTATGTTATAATCTCATGTGGTTTGTAGCTCAAGGTGGACCCCCTGAAAAGAAACAGACAAGCCATGGGAATGGCAGGGAAAGAAATCATTCCCAGCAGATTATCTGCCTATGCAAAATATGCACTGCATGCATGGCTAGGTCTAGACCTCTTTGGTCAAGTTTCTAAGTTATATTAAATGCTGGACTGCTTTTTTTAAAACAAATAGTTCCTGAACTCCTTCTGTATGTAGGCAGGTCCTACAGCTACTCAGTGATAGATCTTAAAGATGCAAACTCTGAGATCATGTATTGAAAAAATCCAGCACTTACATTTTACTCAGGGTCCCTGGCATGCCTTACATAGTACTTTTGTAGGTTTCATTAAAAATTAACTGTAGGCAGAATAAACACACATTCCAAAGCCAAGAACACAGCATCCATGGGATCTGACAACATCCCAGGCTGCGCTCTACATGAACTACAGAACGAACTGGCACCCCACCTAAGTACCATGTCCAATCATAGCCTCACCTCAGGTGTTGTGCCCACTGAATGGCACACAGCAATGGTTATCCTACTCCACAAAGGGGGAGCCACCACAGACCCCAGGAACTACCACCCCATTAGCCTGATGAGCCTGGTCTGCAAGGCTATGGAACGTGTCATCATTGAACTTATAAAAAATAACATTGGTAATCTCCAAACACTGGACCCTACCCAGTTAGGGTTTGTAAAAGGCAGATCATGTCTCCTAAACCTGATAGACTTTTTTGAAGTGGTCGCCAAAGCCGTAGATGAGGGTAAGGTGGTTCACACAGCCTATCTAGATCTCGCCAAGGCTTTCAACACCATCCCCCACTCTGGAATTATAGATAAACTCACTAAACTAGGTATAAATCCCTATGTCACAAGATGGGTTGCCAACTGGCTCACTGACAGAACCCACACTGTGAAAATAGCAGACTCTAAATCCAACATCAGACCAGTAACAAGTGGAGTACCACAGAATTCAGTCCTAGGCCCTCTCCTGTTTGGTATCTACTTTTCTGAAGTACAGGGTAACACAGAAGGTCTTTGGCTAATAAAGTTTGCAGATGACTGGAAACTAGAAGCCATAATCAAAACTCCTAACGATGTGGACATCCTACAAAAGGGCCTCAGTGAGACAGATGCCTGGTGTCAAAGCCATGGCCTCAAGCTCAATGCCAAAAAGTGCATTGTCATCCCTTTTGGTAAAAACTCTGTACCCATGAACTACCACATAGGCAGTAGTCTACTTAACACCAAAAGTGTGATAAGAGACCTTGGGACACAGGTGGACAGTAGTCTCTCCTATGATAATCACATTGCCACAGTAGTCAGGAAATCCTTCTACGTGGCACACCTCATCACAAAAGGTTTCTCATCCAGGAAAAAAGAGGTAATTGTTCCCCTCTACTCATCACTCATTAGACTCATTACAGAGTACAATGCCCCTTTTGGTATGTACCTCACAAGACATCTACAACAACTGGAAAAGCCACAAAAATACTTCACAAAGAGGATTACCGGCCTCAACAGATGCCCTACGTAGACCGTCTCAAAAAACTCCAGCTTTACTCTGTCGCATATCGCCTACTCAGAGGCAATCTCTGCCTAACATAAAAAGCTATGTCAAACCCAGAGCTGTTGGACATGCCCCACTTAAAGAAATCCCAATCCCTACAAGCTACATGCTCTAGGGACCTAAACCTTGTCACCATAATAAACAGAACATGCTGGAGGGATAGATTCTGGTCCCAGGGACTTCCCATACTCTGGAACAAACTACCTGTCTATATCACACAAAGCTCCTCATTAGCACTCTTCAAAAAAAATCTTGATGATTGGATGGGAGATAGGAAATTCACCCTGGGGAATCACTTATGTGGCTCTGCTTGACAGGGGCACAGGAAAATAATTTTCTTGGGTGGCAAAAGCCAGGGTACCATTTGGCTAGGCTTATATAGGCCCTAGGGCCAAGAGCCTAGTACCTATCTATGAACCTATGAACAACTCTACAAATGCTTAATTTTAACAATGCTTTGTCTTTGTGGCAGGCAAAACACAATCCATAGCTGACACCTTCCTGTCATAAAAGCCTTTAACATTTTATATGGATAAAAGCAGACAGTCAGAATGTGAGGGTCTTTAGTATGTCATCTAACTAGCAAGCTGTGCCCACAAGCTAATGTGAGACATACATGTACAAGTATGGTGACCAGCTTTAGCAACAAACTGCATAAGACAGCTGGATACCCCGGGGTAGGTTAACTTTAGTTTATTATTATGTTTTTGTTTTTACCATGCTTTCTTTTTCTTCCCTAAATGTTCCTAACAAGTTCTTTACCACTACCCATTAAAGTAAGTTTAATCTTATGTTTCATTTTATTTGCTTATATTTGTTGTCTGAGAATAACCAGCTAGGGTGTTCATTTTTTAGAGATGTTACAGAAACACTAAATACTATGTACATATTTGAGGCATTTTGAGGAATATGATTTAAAGCAGTGAGAATTGAGACAATAATATGCCTCATCTATATATAGCAAGAATTAATTTGACACAAAATTGGTCGTGAAGGTTATTTGAGAGTTTTTCCACTTTTCTCGGTTGTTGTGTAACTATGCATTATTTTACATAGTGAAAGGGATGTAGAAAGTAAGCCTCCTCTCCCCAGCAAAATATTTTTCATCTCTCTTTTTATTGTAGTTTTGATTTTGGTTTCATGATTTCTGAACATTACTGATGCATAACTAATGCTGTGATGATAACATGTGACACAATTAAACCTAAACATTTTCAGGATACTTGGACTATTAATTCATACTAACAGATATATAACTAAGACTGCTGTACTAAAACAGATCAGTGCACCAGGTATAATCATCAGGGCTGGCCTTCGCTGATATGGCACCTAGGCGAAGTAGTGCTCCGGCGCCCCTTAAGCCCCACCCATATACTCATGAAACACCCCTACGAGCCACGCCCACAGGTAGGTCACTCCCCAAAAAAAACACTCCAGTCATTCACTCCCCAAAAAAGCCAGTCCAGTCATTTCCTTTAATTATTTAAATGCATAGAAGAAAGGATACCTTGTAATGTAGTTTAGACTGCAAGTGAAGATGGAAATTTCCTTTAATAAACCTACTTTATCTGTTGCTCCTTCACACATACTTTACTATAAAAGTCATGTCTTCAGAAAATAGAAGCCTATGTGCCTTTGTTCAAAGGTTTGTTTAGGTTAATCTAAACAGTTTAATTTACTCTGGGTAGGCGAGCAAACCTTACAGCTCAGGAAAGTAGAATAGCAACCTCTCTCCTCCCTGTGTACAGAAGCTTAAGCTAGAATAGCACAAACACAGATAGCCATTTGATAAACAATACAATCTTGAAATGAAAACAGGCTTGACATGAACAGTAAAATTCTCTGCCACTGAAATTGCATGAAAACCCATATTTATAGAAAATGCATCTGGTCAGTGGAGGATTAAGTTTACATTTGGGCTGTTTTCAAAACAGACTCCTTGCACACATTTTTATGGCCATGCATACATGTATTTGTTCTTTGATTCAACTTCCTGATTGCATTAAATTATATTCCTTATGTAATAACAGCACCACTTGTTAGAATATGTTTTACATTTGTAGTTTTAAGCATTTTTTAATAAGCAAAGAAACAAAATATATAAACCAATAATGACAAAACTACCCATTTCAAAAAATTCCAACCATAAAAGGTATTCAGACTTCTGTCATTACAATCCACCAATATCACTCAATACAAACAATCCCTGCAGAAGAGAAATCATCTGAACAATTCCACATTAAAGAAATCTGTTGCTAATGAAGAGATTGCCAGTGGCAAACAACTTTACATCTAATGTTTCATCTACAAATTCAGTGCCTGTTACCCTTGAAGAATTAATTGCCTATATTACATTAAAAATTGGTAAACTGGTAATATTGCAATAAGAAATGACTAAAATGACAAGTTCATAGCTGCTAGGCATCTCATGCAAAGGAGGACATACTTAGAAGTATAGAACCCTTATCTGCCCTTAAAATGTAGATACTGCTGTCTTTACTTTGTCATTGTTGCCATTGCAAGAAACTCACCTAATTTTGGTACATGTATTTCAATGATATATGTACTTGAGTAAGTAGTGCTGTGCAACTGGGGCTAAGAAGTTTCTTTAGAATAGAGGTACTGGGTTTCAAGGTGTCATATTGGAATGATATTCATTTAGTTTCACATCATGCACTCATTTAGTTACAAGTCAGCCTGGTGACTCAGAAGTTATCATAGTTTAATATGTTGGCCTTTATATGTAGATCACAGATAAATACTAACACAACATGGGCACCATACAACAGCTCTCTTTCTATATATATATATATATATATATATATATATATATGTATGTATGTATGTATGTATGTGTGTGTGTGTGTGTGTGTGTTTTATGTTGGATCAGTGACACATTTCACTTAGTGAAACTAGTGCTGACTATAATGATTCATGGAACTGTTGGAAATGTGTTGGTAATTTGACACGTAAAACAATGTGTGGTATCGTAGGTACTTTTTTTTACCCTCACTAATAACAGTGCTGAGTAGATGGAATTACAGTTAAGCTGTCTGAAACTACATACCGATTACATTACATCATTTAACATTTTTGGTATGTAGGGGTATATTATGCTGGAACTTGCTATTTAGTAGGTCTTGGCAGGCTCACAAGGCTGCAAGAAAAGGAACAGCTAGTTGATATAAAGAAATGTATTTCAGCTTTTCCCAGTTAGGGGTCACCACAACGGAACTCCAGTCCGCTAATGATTGGCAGTGGATTTTTTTTACGGTGCCGCGTTGCCAACCTGATGCCCAACCTTCAAGGAAGGCACACCCATTCACAAACACATATATATGTTTATGTGTGTGTGTTTGTGTGTGTGCAGTGTGTTTAATTTAGGGGTGGGAGTCTGCTTGTCTGACATTGATAAAGATCTCTGTTTTCTAATTACTTGAAGCTATATATAAATAATGGCAAATGTTGCTGTTGTCAGTTGATCTAAAACTCTTGAGGGTCTGTGTACAGTATTTCAAGGTAATGTGAAGTTCAGATTTGACAGACATACTGGATGAGGTCACAATGCAGTTAAGATCATATTAGAGTTGCACAGTGAAGTAGTGTTAGAAGGTGACAATGTTGAGAGGGTACATCTGCCAAATCTAATTTTACACTGTTGAAGTATAGCAGTATGTAAGTGGGAGTTAAACAGTCCTTATTATTGTATTAACCTGAAAAGTACCTCCAGGAGAAATAAAATACTGGTTATAGAACACAGAAAACCAAAGACAAACAATAGTTGAGCAAATCCACCTTTATCAAACAACAAAGCTTTCAGGTATAAAAACCCTTTTTCAATGATAACAAAAGGCATACTGAAACAACTGTTTAAATACAAGCCCAACCCATCACATGACCCGCAGCCAAGGTCACATGACATACATAATACAAAGCTCATGACATTAAAATCACATAAAAACGCATAAACAAGCTTTTATATATGCATATTAAAATAAAAATGATAAAATATATAGATAAAAAATACAAAAGATTTATCCCTTCTGAAAATATATCTCATCATACCACATATCATAAAGCAATTAAGAAGGTTTAAAAAAAACACCAAACTTATTTTATCTTAGTATGCTGTAACCTAATCAGTATCGGTTTTAAAGACACACTTGCATTCAAACCAGGGGCTACATCAGCAGATAGTCTCACAATCCACTCATATGAGTGCATTTAAATTTTGTTCATAACAACACATCATTGTCATAGTAACACTGTAACTGTTTTATATCAAATTAAACTCATAGCAGTCAAAAGTTTAATTTCTTTTGAATATAACAAGACCAAAACATGAATGAATGAGGCAGAGCTACATAATCACTGCCAGGAGTTAGTTCATAAATAACATGGGGCTAATGATTAGGGCTTGTCGTGTCAATAAAAATTGATTTTGAAGTGAGCGGCTTAAATTACAAAAACACAAACACGCATACACTTACCTTCTTTCTAAAGCAAATGGCTACACGCGGACACATGGACTTGGTGTAAAAGAACTGCTTGTTTAAATTACGCGCAGGCTTGAAGAATGTATTTACGTCCACGCTGGTGTCATGACGCATGTATGCTGATGTTCCAGATTCGTGTACTGCAATGTTTTCCTTTCTTTTTTTTTTTTTAAGTCTCTGGGGCAACTTGCAGCTGTAAGTGAGAGGGCGCTCAACCCCTCCTGTAGCTGTAAGTGGGAGGGTGCTCAACCCTTCTCATGCTATGCTTCAGGCTTCCTAAACAGGGAGCCAAGAAGAATGTGGATTTTATTAATTAAAATAAATACTTAAAAATAGCGCCCTTTCCAAGGCCGGCCTGTACGGCGCCCTAGGCGAACGCCTAGTTTGCCTATGCCCAAGGCCGGCCATGATAATCATTGCAGTGAAGGAATTTTATGTGGAATTAGCATCAGCATTTCTTTTTGACTCTGGTTCCTAAAAGCACCACATTTCCTCAGCTGTGAATTATTTGCTGAATTTGCACAGATATGTCTGGCCAGTACATAATGTCACATTCATTTTTATTCTACATTGACTTGCCTAGGTGTGGCTTTACAAGTTTTATCAGCTCCATTTTCAAATTGCAACCCTATTCAAGAGAAACTTGGACCAGTGGATGGGAAATCAGAAATACACCCCCAGTCTAGCACCTATGTCTCTAATGGACAGAAGCAGCCTGTAAATCTTGACCTAGCTTACATTTATTCCTTAAAATAACCTCTGGTGCAGCTGTAGCATTGTTGCCTCACAGCAAGAGGTTCTCCCGTTCGATTCTCGGCTGGAGTGCAGGGAGTGCCTTCTGTGTGGAGTCTGCATGTCCTCCCCGCAGTTGGGTTGGCGTTCGAAAGACATGCGTAAATGGGTGTGCCTTTGTTGAAGGTTGAATGTCAAGCTGGCACCTCGGCGTTCATGAAAATCTACTGCCAATCATTAGCGGACCGGAGTTCCGCTGTGGCGACCCCTAACTGGGAAAAGCCAAAAGACAACAACAATCTCTATGGCATAAAACTTGAGAGATACAGCTGGGATCCCTGGCTAGGCTTATAAAAGCCCTGGTGGTCATTAGTCTAGTATGCACCTATGAACCTATAAAAGACTATACACCTTTCTGATGTTTGACGTACCCCCCCCCCCCACACTAGTGCTGTTAATCATTAATCTCAAGCATTAAAAATGGTCAGGGACCATCAAAGAAGAGCAGCAGGAAAGACTTAAACTTGCTATACACCTCATTTGGACATTTGTATTTTATTTTTTATTTTAAGTCAGAATGAAATGTTTAATGACTTTCCATGTGTCTTCTTTGGTGGCTTCTCTCTGTGTGGCAGTGGTTTGCAGTATGGCAGTGGTTTGTATGTGACAGCCTTCTAAGGTCATTAAACACTTACTACTACTAGAATGCTTTTCTCTTCCCTAAATTTTGTCATATATGGGAGTAGGCAAAATTCCATGTAATACAAAGAATATCGATTGGGTCTTTCCGATCATTGCATGCAATGTTATTTGTTCTTGATATGTATGTCAAGATTCACCTTAAAAGAGAATTTTTGACACCCATATATTTCAAACATACACCATCCTGGTTATGATTGTAATCCATTGTTTAGTAGGCACTGTATTCACTGAATGTATTTCAAGTATGGTAACAAAAAATCCGTCTTTGACTGTTCTTTAGTTTTAAGAACAATGCTATTTTGCTAGTGTGCTCCTTTCCTTTGAAACATACTCTTATAAAGTGATTATTACTTCCACTGAATAAGAAATATGACATTTAGCTTTTGTGAACGCTGCCAGCCTAGCCAGATAGAATTGTGCAGATAATTATGTCATTTGTAAATATGAATGTAAACTACATGCTTGTTGTCTTAAATGTAAAGGAATACTGTTACATGTGGAACTGGAAATAAATGTGACAACAGTGCACTCTACTGACCAAAAAAGCATGTGGTGACCCTTTGAAGTAGACAGTGGTACCAAAAAGTCTAGATGAAGAAATTCTTTCTATTGTTTTAACCAAGAGTTAAATTGCTAGAGTTAAACATGCAAATGTATTTTTATTTCTCTGCTCCTGACCAGCCGCAAAATAACAAAAGGAGGTGTAAAAGAATGTAGATGCAGTTTCTGTTGGCCTGGGAACACCAGGAAAGTGTGAAATGATGTAATGTTTATCAGAACTGCAATAGCAATTTAAACAGAGAGAATCAGAAGGCATTGAGCATTTTTTGTCTTGATCATCTAACTCACAGCACTCTGCCTGTTGTCTTATGTAAGTTGTCTTAGACTTGTGTTTTTTTAGCAATAGTTAGAATCTAGAAAGATTAGCCCCGGGATTCATGAAGCTCGGTGCAAGGCCGGTGTAAGGCTTGCGCCGGCGGTGCAGTGAATAGTCGGCGTAGCAGCACCATATGCATAGTAATGAGTGCGCGCCGCAACCACAGACACGTGCGTAGGGCACGTGAGCGAGCCCAAGTAGGATGCATCCGGAGGCATGGCCAAGCCGGCAGGCGATGAGCAACCTAAAGTGCTGACTGCCACAATCCGCCCATAATAGTAACCGCACCAGCCAGGGCCCGTGGAGAATGAAACGTACGCAGACTATGCAACATAGTACCCGTCCCAACAAAACGGAGAACCAAACATCAACCCACGGCCTAAGTGTACCCGTCCAAGGAACAAAGGATACGCGTAATACCGTGTCCGTCCCGCAATGCACTGTCAGTGGGCATACCCAGTGAAGGTGTACGCAGCATGTCAGCGCGCACCGACATAGAAGTAGCGACATGGGCATGCTCACCAGCAGTAGTGAGAGTACGCAGCTGGGTAGCCGTGTCGATATAACAACAAGAAGGAAAGAAGATAGCCTAAACACAGGCAAACATGTGCATAGCAACATGTGCCACACGCAGCAACGTGCTCGCATACACATAGGACGGCGTATGTCTAAGCTGCGTAATATCCAGAAGCAGAACACATGCATGCAAATGTAATACACAATAGCCCCATCATAGCATGTATCCCGCACCCATGTACGCGACCCGTGCACCCAACCCAGCTAGCAGCCTTGCGCAGCTACACACCTACACACAATGGGCATACCTGAAATGTGGTAAGAAGTATTGTCTTAGGCAGTGCCACGCTGGGCAAATATGTACCCCACATGTTAACAACCCACCTCAGGTACAGATATCCAAATGGCTGCATGTGAATGTGTCGGCAGAATGTGTACATCCCGCATGTGGTATGGACCTGTCGAAACCCATAGGCGCACACGCCACGGTGCACATAACTGTACACATCTGGACAAGGCGGTATGTTCAACCACCGTCGATGATTAGCTATGCAGACATGTCAAACACAACACATATAGCGGAACATCTGCCTACCAAACAGGACGCCTAACAGGGTGCCACAGGCACAGAAGGGGAAGGTGGGACATCACATGTTGAGAGTAGCGTTGCCGGATGGCCAAACACCCACGGCCAATGCAAAGGACGGAATAACATGCATATGCCCGGATGGATGGGTATGTCATAGCATGGGAATAGGCCAAGCCATCCACCATAATAGCCATGTGTACCACATACAAACAGCCAGTAACACGCAGTAGTAATGCATGAAGGCATACACGACTGTGGGAATAGCACAGGACATATGGCACGTGCCAAGTGTAGATGCATGACACAAAAGTCCAGGATGGGGCCCTCTGCAAAGAGGAACATGTGCCAACCCCACCTCCCACAGATGTACGGCAGTGAAAACACATGCCAAACACACACCAACACTACCGTCCATCCCACTACAGCAACGGAGGCTGGTCAAAGACCACCATGACGTGCGCACAAACAGGGACATGTGTAACCGTTGCCTTAACACCCCGTGAGGCCAAAGAATAATAGAATGGACATATGCATGTAATGCTGTGAAGGATGTGTGGTAGTCCTCAGTATCACAGAGGTAGGTACACAGATACACTGTAATCAACCGTGACGTATGTGCACTGTAGACAGCATACCTGCAGGTAATACAGAGTTCAATCACGCCACAGAAATATACACATGAGAAAGAGGATAGGGATAGACAAGTGTGAATGGGGCAAACTATGAACATAGGTTCATAGGTCCATAGGTACAGAGTAGGCTATCTACCCAAGGGCAGCCATAACCCTAGGCCATAGTTAGGATTCCTTTGCCAACCTCCGGTCCGAGATAAAATGCCTATTATATTGCTGTACCTCTGTCAAGCAGTGACAATGATGTAATCCCTGGGGTATATCTGCAATCCCCCATCCAACGGACAAGAACCCCCTCGAACAAGGCTAGCAAGGTTCTCTGCCTCACATGTACTGTGATGTAGATCCACAGCATAGTGAGTGTCTGGGTGATGTATGTGTTACTCCAATACATCCTATTAATGACCGTGTCAAGGTTCACGTCACCTGCCCTTGTGGTTCCGAGGGATGTAGATCCAGTAGGTGAAGCATAGTCATCAAATATGGGTCAACATGGCCTCGTATGTCAGGCACAGGTCAACACCGAACAAGAGGTATGTGACTGAATGGAGCAGGAGTCCTTACAGTGGGGCAGCATAACACAAATCCCTGACACCCTGCATCTGTCTGACGATTAACCTATGTGGCCTTCCCAGCTGCTGTAGGTGTCGGGTCAGATACCCTCCGAATGGGGCAATGTACTCAATCATAGGTGTAACACGTAATGAGTACAAGGAGGCGATGACCTACCCTGATCTAGATGTGAATCCCTGCACGATCAGGTGGGCAATGTAGAAGTTCTACCGAACCACGATAGCAACGCGGTGTGTCGAATCGAATGGTGACCGACAACCTGGGTCCCCAGATCCCTGGTAATTCCCCCCATGCTCAGTGGACTGCCACCCATATGCCGGACAGGGGTGACCTCGTTCTTCCCGGGTATGACTATGCATTACCTGGCATTTAGCTGTAGGCCATGTCCCTGACAGCAGATATCCATATCTGGGAGGCCCCTTTGAAGGATATCTGTGTCAGATGTCCGTCCCACTATGGCACCCGGTTCGCAGTCATCTACAAACAATGTCAGCCATAACACCCTGTGTGTGCTTGTACTGTGGAAATGTAGATGTAGAAAAAGAGTGGACCCAGGGCAGAGCCCTGGGACACTGCCTGTGACAGGCATTAAGTCCGACATGCTGCCAGCAACTATGACCGCGTGGGTCGTGTCACCTAGCCAGTTTGCAACCCATCCTGCGTATGTGTTCACATCCAAGCCGATGGGTTTATCAATGATACCCGAGGGGGTATTGTGTTGAAGGCCTTTGCCAGGTCGAGGTAGGCTGTATGGACTGCATGACCCCCATCAATGGCCTCGTAACTGTCCTAAAACGTCAACCAGGATTTAAACGCATGAACCGCCCCTGACCAAGCCAAACTGGGTTGGATGCAAAGTATGCAGGTCCCCTATGTCGTCATCTACGGGCCGCAGTATGATCCCTCCCCATGTCTTTGCAGATAGGTCTTCTCATGGTAATGGGACAGTAATAACCAGGGTCAGTGGAGGCACTGGCCCTGTGAAGTGGGACTGCAGTCGCCGTGCCACAACTTGGGTACGTTACCCGAGGTGAGGCTAAGAATAAACAGCTGTCCTAACTGTGGGTCTAATTCCTCAATGAGATCGCGGAGTAAACAGTCGGGACACCAGCTGGTCTCATGGATGCTGTGTTCACTACCCTGGAGAGAGCATGTCCCACCCGTGCTACAGAACATTCAGGGACCACAAACCGCTGGTACAGACATCTCGCCACATGGGGGGGGGTGGAGATGTCTTCACCGAACCTGTCAGCCCGTATGTTGGCAATGTGTGTATGTTCAGTAAACTCCACATCATTGTGAACCCAGTCAGAGCATATGTGTGAGTTACCTCCCAGGTGTCCAGCATAGCAAAATGAAGGCTGTATGATTGTCTGCGAGTCCTTGGAGATATATCTGTGGAACCTGCCCCGGACTATGTCATGACAGCCTGTAGCTCTTCACATATAATGAGAAAGGGTGTCATACCTCACAAGGTGTCTGCTCTGCCTTGTAGTAGCCACCTCCTCTTGTTGTACAGCTTGTGTATGGCTGGGGTACACCACACTGGATGCTTGGCATTGGTACAATGAACCACAGTTGGGTAAGGGAATGCCTGATCCATGCAGTCCTGTAGGTACCGGTAGAAGGCATATGTAAGTGATGCAGTGGCTTGAGTAATGTTGACCACTGGCTCAGGGTTCTTAAAGGAGACCACAGTAGTGCTCAGAATTGTGAATTCGGCCTTTGAGAAAGCCATGTGTATGGTAACCGGCAACACCCACAGCAACGTATGTCAATAGCAGAAGCCATTGTCCAAATAACATAGATTAACGTCGGTATTACAATATGTATTATTATACATGTATTGACAGTTGTGCTAAATTACACTTGCAAATGGCCGTAAGACCGGGCCAAAGTGCTCGTGGTATACCTGTTATGGTGGTGTCATTCCGACAATAAAGTGGCGATACTTCCCTACTGGGACCTCTGGGGATTAATTAAAGCGGTTGTTAACCTGCATCATTGGATGTACACCATTTGGTTCCGGTTTTGGAAAACCTGGTTTCCGTAGCACTACACACTATGGGTAGTCAAGCAGACATCCGCAATTGGTGAACATACAGCAGCAGTCAAAACCACTGGCCACATGGACACAGTCCGACAAACTCTACACTTTACATATGCACATTGGTGTCCATTGTAGGACCCAAAAATTGTCCTGTACGGAATACCTGCCAGCCTTCATCGTCCAACCAGGAGAAGCGACAGTCGTGACCACGGCACAGCTAGACATATGCACCACCAGCGTGTTTAATGTTGATGACAACTGTCCATGAAATGCAGCACATATGCACAGAAATCCCCAGAGTTCCGAGTCCATAGAAGTGCGTCCACATCCCAGTCCCGCACACATGAAGGATGTGTAATGGGTACTGTCGAGTGTTGCAGCCAAGGGATCATGGGTATGTAGAAACAGGGCTCGGTGTTGTTTGGCAGATAATCCATTGTCCCGCCCCGTGGGAGGGATATGGGCGTAGCACCTGCCTTACTCCCCACTAATAATGCAAAGCATCCACCGGAGAATGCTAAATGCAGGTGTGAAATGTGTACAGCCCTATACCAGTGTCCAGTAGGCAATTCTCATGGATGGACAAGCGTACGACTAAGATGGCACCCATAACTGCTAACCCGGTGGAATTACACAGCCGCAGTAAGGCATAACACAGGAAATACACATAGGGACTACAGTTGACATTCCCCATACAAAGTTGGACCGCCGCATAACACCGCATACACAGCACTCAATCTGCCAGCAACAAATGGGGAGCACTCGCTACCATACTGCGGAACAGATGGGCACCTGTGGAACACATACTAATGGCACACCAACAACGCCAAGTAGGATATGTAAACTATGTATGCTCCCACCTATAAAGAAAACATGCTTCAATGAATACATAGGGGATCAACATGTTCTGGTGGTGTTATGTTGAAAATACAGTGACAGATATTTCCTATTGGGACGTCTGAGGTTTATTTAAAGCAGTTGCTAACCTGCATCTTTGGATGTACACCATTTGTTCTCAGTTCTAAAACACCTGGTTTACGTAGCACCACGTAGAATGAGTAGTCAAACAGACATCCGCGATTGGGGAACATACAGCAGCGGTCAAAACCACTGGCCAGTTGGACACAGTCCAGCAACATCTAACTTTACATATGCACATTGGTGTCCATTGTAGGACCCAAAAGTTATCCTAACAGAATTCCATCCAGCCATTACCGTCCACCAGATGATGTGATAGCCGTGACTATGGCACAGTTAGACATATGCACCACCAGTGTGTTTAAGGTTGATGACAGGTGTCCATGAAATGCAGGACATATGAACAGAAATCCCCAGATCGACGTGTCCATACATGTAAGGCCCACATCCCAGTCCCGCACACATGAAGGATGTGTAATGGGTACTGTTGAGGGTTGCAGCCATGGGATCTTGGGTATACAGAAATGGGGCTCGGTGTTGTTTGGCAGATAATCCGTTGTCCCGCCCCGTGGGAGGGATGTGGGTGTAGCACATGACCTACTCCCCACTAATAATGCAAAGCATCCACCGGATAATGCTAAATGCAGGTGTGGAATGTGTATAGGCCATAACAGTGTCCAGTAGGCAATCCCCATGGATGGGCAAGCCTACGACCAGGATGGCACCCATACCCGCAAGCCCGGTGGAATTACACTGCTGCAGTAAGGCATAACACAGGAAATGCAGATGGCAACTACAGTAGACACTCCCCATAGAAATCCAGACCGCCGTAATACCGGCATACACAGCACTCAATCTGCCAGCAACAACATGGGGATTACTCGCTGCCATACTGCGGAACAAATGGGCGACCAGTGGAACACATACCAATGGCACACCAACAACGAGAACTAGGAAGGTCATAGGATGTTTAAACACTGGCTCCCACTTATAAAGAACATCCTTCAATGAATTAATAGGGTCTACATGTTCTGGCTGTGTTATATTGACAATACAGTGGCGTATTTGTCCTACTGGTCCTTCTGAGGATTACTTAAAGCAGTTGCCAACCTGCAGCATTACATTAACACCATTTGGGTTAACCGTAGTAAAACATGGGTTTCGTAGCACAACATAATATGGGTAGTCAAACACACATCCGCGATTGGGGAACATACAGCAGCGGTCAAAACCACTGGCCAGATGGACACAGTCCAACATGTTCTACACTTTACATATGCACATCGGTGTCCATTGTAGGACCCCAAAAATTCATCCAGACAATGTCAACTGGCTGCATCGAGACCCAGATGAAGTGACAGCCGTGACTACGGCACAGCTACATATATGCACCACCAGCGTGTTCAAGGTTGATGACAACTGTCCATGAAATGCAGGACATATGCACAGAAATCCCCAGATTGTCGAGTCCATAGAAGTGCGTCCACATCCCATTCCCGCACATGGAGGATGTGCAATGGGTACTGTCGAGGGTTGCAGCCATGGGATCGTGGGTATGCAGAAATGGGTCTCGTGTTGATTGGCAGATGATCCGTTGTCCCGCCCGTGTGAGGGATGTGGGTATGGCATATGCATTCGCACTAATAATGCAAATCATCCACCGAGAATGCTAAATGCAGCTGTGAAATGTGTACAGCCCTATACCAGTGTCCATTAGGCAGTTCCCATGGATGGACAAATGTACGGCCAAGATGGCACCCATAACTGCAAACCTGGTGGAATCACACAGCTGTAGTAAGGCAAAACACAGGGAATACAGATAGGGACTACAGTAGAGACTCCACATACAAAGTCAGACCGCCGTGCGAATACTGGCGTACACAGCACTCAATCTGCCAGCAAGAGAATGGGGATCACTCGCTGCCATACCGCGGAACAAATGGGCGACCTGCGGAACACATACTAATGGTACACCAACAACGTCAACTAGGAAGGTTACAGGATGGTTAAGCTATGGCGTACCCACATATAAAGAACATCCTTCAATGAATTAATAGGATCTACATGTTTTGGTCATGTTAATTTGACAATACAGAGGTGGGAATGTCCCAATGGGATATCTGCGGATTAGTTAAAGCAATTGTTAGCCTGCATCATTGGAATTACATCATTTGGGTTCAGTGGCGGAAAACCCGGTTTACGTAGCACTACATAATATGGGTACTCAAACAGACATCCGTGATTGCTGAACATACAGCAGCAGTCAAACCCACTGGCCAGATGGACACAGTCCAATAAGTTCTACACTTTACATATGCACATTGGTGTCCATTGTAGGACCCAAAAATTAATCCGTACGCAATGTGAACCGGCTGCGATCGAGAGGCCCAGAAGAACTGACAGCCGTGACTATGGCACAGCTAGATATGAGCACCACCAGCGTGTTCAAGGTTGATGACAAGTGTCCATGAAATGCAGGACATATGAATAGGACTCCCCAGGTTGCCGAGTCCATAGACATGCGTCCACATCCCATTCCCGCACACATGAAGGATGTGCAATGGATACCGTCGAGGGTTGCAGACATGGGATCGTGGGTATGCAGAAATGGGGCTCGGTGTTGATTGGCAGATAATCTGTCGTCCCGCCCCGTGGGAAGGATGTGGGTATAGCACATGCGTTACTCCCCACTAATAATGCAAATCATCCACCGGAGAATGCTAAATGCAGCTGTGAAATGTGTACAGCCCTATACCAGTGTCCAGTAGGCAATTCCCATGGACAGACAGACGTACGACCAAGATGGTCACCCATAACTGCAAACCTGGTGTAATTCCACAGCTGCAGTAAGGCATAACACAGAAAATACAGATAGGGACAACAGTACACACCCCCCATACAAAGCCAGACCGGCGTGCGAATACCGGCGTAGACAGCACTCAATCTGCCAGCAAGAAGATGGGGTTCACTCGCTTCCATACTGCGGAACAAATGGGCGATCTGTGGAACACATACTAATGACACACCAACAACATCAACTAGGAAGGTTATAGGATGGTCAAGCTATGGCGTACCCACATATAAAGAACATCCTTCAATGAATTAATAGGATCCACATGTCATGGTGGTGTTATTTTGACAATACAGTGGCGGATATTTCATATTGTGACTTCTGAGGATTATGTAAAGCAGTTGCTAACCTGCATCTTTGGATGTACACCATTCGGTTTCAGGTTTGAAAGACCTGGATGTCGTAGCACTACATAATATGTGTAGTTAAACACACACCCGCGATCGGGGAACATACAGCAGCAGTCAAACCCACTGGCCAGATGGACACAGTCCAACAGGTTCTACACTTTACATATGCACATTGGTGTCCATTGTAGGACCCAAACATTTAACCCTATGCAATAGAAACTTGATGGAGCAAGCGACACTGAAGGAGTAACAGCCGTGACTACGGCACAGTTAGACATATGCACCACCAGCATGTTTAAGGTTGATGACAGGTGTCCATGAAATGCAGAACATGTGAGCAGAAATACCCATATGGCCGTGTCTGTAGATGTGCATCCACATCTCTGTCCCGCACACATGAAGAATGTATAATGGGTACCGTCGAGGGCTGCAGCCATGGGATCGTGGGTATGCAGAAATGGGGCTCGGTGTTGCTTGGCAGATAATCCGTTGTCCCGCCCCGTGGGAGGGATGTGGGTATAGCACATGCCTTACCCCCCACCAATAATGAAAATCATCCACCGAAAAATGCTAAATGCAGCTGTGAAATGGGTACAGCCCTATACCAGTGTCCAGTAGGCATTTCCCAAGGATGGACAAACGTACGACCAAAATGGCAGCCATAACTGCAAACCTGGTGGAATTACACAGCTGTAGTAAGGCATAACACAGGGAATACAGATAGGGACTACAGTAGAGACTCCACATACAAAGCCAGACCGCGTATAATACCGCGCATACAGCACTCAATCTGCCAGCAAGGAAATGGGGATCACTCACTACCATACCGCGGAACAAATGGGTGACCTGCGGAACACATACTAATGGCACACCAACAACGTCAACTAGGAAAGTGATAGGATCCTTACACTATGGCGTTCACGCTTATAAAGAACATCCTTCAATGAATTAATAGGATCTACATGTTTTGGTTGTGTCATTTTGACAATGCAGTGGCGGAAATATCCTAATGGGACATCTGAGGATTAGTTAAAGCATTCCCTAGCCTGCATCATTGGATTTACACCATCTGGTTTCAGTTTAGAATAACCTGGTTAACGTAGCACTACATAATATGGGTAGCAAGCAGACATCCGCGATTGGGGAACATACAGCAGCAGTCAAACCCACTAGCCAGATGGACACAGTCCAACAAGGTCTACACTGTACATATGCACAATGGTGTTCATAGTAGGACCCAGAGATTCATCCGCACGCAATGTCAACCAGCTGCAATCGAGACCCAGAAGAACTGACAGCCGTGACTACAGTACAGCCAGACATATGCACCCCCAGCGTGTTCAGGGTTGATGACAACTGTCCACGGAATGCAGGACATATGAACAGATATTCCCAGATTGTAGAGTCCATAGAGGTTCGTCCACATCCCATTCCCACACACATGCCAGATGTATAATGGGTACCGCCGAGGGTTGCAGCCATGGGATCCTGGGTATGCAGAAACGGGGCTCGGTGTTGCTTGGCAGATAATACGTTGTCCCGCACAGTGGGAGGGATGTGGGAGTAGCACGTGCCTTACTCCCCACTGATTGTGCAAAGCATCCACCGGCTAATGCTAAATGCAGGTGTGAAATGTGTACTGCTCCATACCAGTGTCCAGTAGGCAATCGCTAGGGATGGACAAGCGTAGGACCAAGATGGCACCCATAACTGCAAACCTGGTGGAATCACACAGCTGCAGTGAGGCATAACACAGGAAATACAGATAGGGACTACAGTAGACACTCCCCATACAAAGCCAGACCGCTGAGCGAATACCGGCGTACACAGCACTCAATCTGCCAGCACCAGAATGGGGATCACACGCTTCCATACCGCGGAACAAATGGGTGACCTGTGGAACACATACCAATGGCACAATATCAACGTCAGCTAGGAAAGCCATACGATGGTCAAACTATGGCTTTCCCACCAATGAAGAACATCCTTCAGTGAAGTAATAGGATTAATGTCAATTGACCATGGAATACACCTAATCAACATCAAAGACCCGCTGGCACCTTATGGCACACAAACCAAGTCACACATAGGTAGATGAAACAGTCAACGTAGACATTTTGTCCACGACAGGTCACATATGGTATACAAAGGTTACTTCATAGACATGTAAGCGCTTTCACCCGTAGGCCCCGTGAGACTTACACATAACATAGAAGCATCCAGGCTTTAAATATCCCCCCTTACACTTCCATTTGTTACTCTCTATGCAAACAATGAACATGTAACCACAGCATAGAAAGCACAGATGCAATGTTAATCACACACACATATGTTAACATCTCAGAAAGCATCCTATTAACATGTGTATTATATGATATTGTACTATGCCGGATACTCATCAATCAAAGATCTAACAATGTATATGGAAGATATGCATAGCATATCACTGTAATACAGCGGTACAGAACAGAAAGCGTGGACAAATGTGTGTTAACTCTGCATCTGTACCTAAACTACATTCCTGTTACGGGGGTTTGATCCACCTGCTTCTCAAAAGAGGCCTCATCAGTGTTCCATCGGTCAGCCCCGGTGTGTGGCCAACCCTCCACCTACTAATCCATCTAAATCCGCATTCTATAGCATAGCTGATGAGGTCCCCCCTCCGGTATTATAACCTAGACGTCGTAAAACACCGAATGTAGACGTATGCCTTGTGATGTGCTCATAGCCGGCCGTAGGCATACGCCAAACCTGCGGCTGCCCAGGGCACAGCACTAGTAGGGCCACCTGTCTAGTAGGTGTGTCATGTAGGTATACCAAGATGGGGGCACCATGTGTTGTGGTGGTGGGCGCCATGGAGCCCCACAGCCTAGGGCAGCAGTCGATCTAAGGCCGCTGCCGTAGGAGGGGTAGTACGGTCTGCAGGTATGTGCAGACGTGCACATGAAACAGCGGTCCACAAGGATTACCCATAGTGGTGACACCTGCACAGATGGCTATAGCGGGACACACACACGGCCATGCATACAGCACAGGTAGACATGCACACACCATAAATAGGCAATTACACACAAGGTGTATGGAGTGTACGGGTACAGTGTCAGGACAGCAAGGATAGCTGTCTGCCACGATATCCAGCAGATGTCTTTAGGGTGTTCTGGAATACGGACGGTGCATGGACAATGAGTGGATATGCAACGTACCACAGTTCTATGTGTCAGCCGTGCAAATATGCGATACATGGGAAAGACAGCTGTCCATGCAAGAGCAGCACTACGGGCACAACATAGGTACGTAGATATACAATGACAGAGATACAGACAGACACATGTGGCAGGCCCGTGAGTGTAATGTACACAGCACCACCCCACCACACCATAGCAGGGTGCACGTGGAGAACACGCTACGGAGGTCGCCAACCACAGCAGGCACACAAGCAGTACACAAGGCGCCTCACCATCCACAAACACAGGGATGGCGGCAGGATATGAGTGTTCTATGAAACCTCAAAGCCATACCCTATGAACCCATGCAGCTGGGAGCATGGACACACACACACATGTGGCAGGCATGGTGATTGACCACACCCCCACATACCCAACCGCACAAAGGTATGACACAGGTATGGAATGCGCCACGGACCACGACACACACCACCATCAGAGGCACATGTACAGGTGGATGACAACATCCGCAAAGGAATGGCCGCTGATAGCCAAGGTATGTGTTGCAAAGCGTCTAAAAGCATGTTCATCTGCAGAGGCAGCTGGAAACACACACAGGGAAGGGCCGAGAGTTGAACCTACGCCTACCTACATGAACTCACTACAGCATGAAGCATTTACAGAACGCGCTACCGAGATTACTGAGCATAGCGCTGTCAGAGGCATACTTCTAGTCGGGTGACATCACCCGTAAGAGAATAGCTGGCAATAGCCAAGGTATGTGTTGCGAAGCGTTTAAAAGCATGTACATCCACAGAGGCAGCTGGAAACACACACACACACACAGGGAAGGGCTGAGAGTCGAACCTACTCCTACCTACATGAACTCACTACAGCATGAAGCATTTACAGAATGCGCTACCGAGATTACTGAGCACAGCGCTGTCAGAGGCATACTTCTAGGCGGGTGACATCACCCATAAGAGAATAGCTGGCAATAGCCAAGGTATGTGTTGCGAAGTGTCTAAAAGCATGTACATCTGCAGAGGCAGCTGGAAACACACACAAACACACACACAGGGAAGGGCCAAGAGTCGAACCTACGCCTACCTACATGAGCTCACTACAGCATGAAGCAGTTACAGAACGCGCTACTGAGATTACTGAGCACAATGCTATCAGAGGCATACTTCTAGGCGGGTGACATCACCCGTAAGAGAATAGCTGGCAATAGCCAAGGTATGTGTTGCGAAGCATCTAAAAGCATGTTCATCTGCAGAGGTAACTGGAAACACACACACACACACACACACACACACACACACAGAAGGGCCGAGAGTCGAACCTACGCCTACCTACATGAACTCACTACAGCATGAAGCATTTACAGAATGCGCTACCGAGATTACTGAGCACAGCGCTGTCAGAGGAATACATCTATGCGGGTGACATCACCCGTAAGAGAATAGCTGGCAATAGCCAAGGTATGTGTTGCGAAGCGTCTAAAAGCATGCACATCTGCAGAGGCAGCTGGAAACACACACACACACACACAGGGAAGGGCTGAGAGTTGAACCTACGCCTACCTACATGAACTCACTATAGCATGAAGCATTTACCGAACGCGCTACTGAGATTACTGAGCACAGTGCTGTCAGAGGCATACTTCTAGGCGGGTGACATCACCCATAAGAGAATAGCTGGCAATAGCCAAGGTATGTGTTGCGAAGTGTCTAAAAGCATGTACATCTGCAGAGGCAGCTGGAAACACACACACACACACACACACACACACACACAGGGAAGGGCCGAGAGTCGAACCTACGCCTACCTACATGAACTCACTACAGCATGAAGCATTTACAGAACACGCTACTGAGATTACTGAACACAACGCTATCAGAGGCATACTTCTAGGCGGGTGACATCACCTGTAAGAGAATAGCTGGCAATAACCAAGGTATGTGTTGCGTCTAAAGCATGTTCATCTGCAGAGGCAGCTGGAAACACACACACACACACACACACACACACACACACACACACACACACAGGGAAGGGCCGAGAGTCGAACCTACGCCTACCTACATGAACTCACTACAGCATGAAGCATTTACAGAATGCGCTACCGAGATTACTGAGCACAGCGCTGTCAGAGGCATACTTCTAGGCGGGTGACATCACCCGTAAGAGAATAGCTGGTAATAGCCAAGGTATGTGTTGCTAAGCCGCCTAAAGCATGTTCATCTGCAGAGGCAGCTGGAAACACACACACACACAGGGAAGGGCCGAGAGTCGAACCTACGCCTACCTACATGAACTCACTACAGCATGAAGCATTTACAGAACGCGCTACCGAGATTACTGAGCACAGCGCTGTCAGAGGCATACTTCTAGGCGGGTGACATCACCCGTAAGAGAATAGCTGGCACTAGCCAAGGTATGTGTTGCGAAGCATCTAAAAGCATGTTCATCTGCAAAGGCAGCTGGAAACACACACACACACACGGAAGGGCCGAGAGTCGAACCTACGCCTACCTACATGAACTCACTACATCAGGAAGCATTTACAGAACGCGCTATTGGGATTACTGAGCACAGCACTGTCAGGAGGCATACTTCTATGCGGGTGACATCACCCATAAGAGAATAGCTGGCAATAGCCAAGGTATGTGTTGCGAAGCGTCTAAAAGCATGTTCATCTGCAGAGGCAGCTGGAAACACACACACACACACACACAGGGAAGGGCCGAGAGTCGAAAGTACGCCTACCTACATGAACTCACTACAGCATGAAGCATTTACAGAACGCGCTACCGAGATTACTGAGCACAGCGCTGTCAGAGGCATACTTCTAGGCGGGTGACATCACCCGTAAGAGAATAGCTGGCAATAGCCAAGGTATGTGTTGCGAAGTGTCTAAAAGCATGTTCATCTGCAGAGGCAGCTGGAAACACACACAGGGAAGGGCCGAGAGTCGAACCTACGCCTACCTACATGAACTCACTACAGCATGAAACATTTACAGAACGCGCTACCGAGATTACTGAGCACTGCACTGTCAGAGGCATACTTCTAGGCAGGTGACATCACCCGTAAGAGAATAGCTGGCAATAGCCAAGGTATGTGTTGCAAAGCGTCTAAAAGCATGTTCATCTGCAGAGACAGCTGGAAACACACACACACACAAACACACACACAAGAGCCGAGAGTCGAACCTACGCCTACCTACATGAACTCACTACAGCATGAAGCATTTACAGAATGCACTACCGGGATTACTGAGCACAGTGCTGTCAGGAGGCATACTTCTATGCGGGTGACATCACCCGTAAGAGAATAGCTGGCAATAGCCAAGGTATGTGTTGTGAAGCGTCTAAAAGCATGTACATCCGCAGAGGCAGCTGAAAACACACACACACACAGGGAAGGGCCGAGAGTCGAACCTACGCCTACCTACATGAACTCACTACAGCATGAAGCATTTACAGAACGTGCTACTGAGATTACTGAGCACAGTGCTGTCAGAGGCATACTTCTAGGTGGGTGACATCACCCGTAAGAGAATAGCTGGCAATAGCCAAGGTATGTGTTGCGGTTGCCTAAAGCATGTACATCTGCAGAGGCAGCTGGAAACACACACACACACACACACACACACACACACACACACACACACACACACACACACACACACACACACACACACACACACACACACACACACACACACAGGGAAGGGCAGAGAGTCGAACCTACGCCTACCTACATGAACTCACTACAGCATGAAGCATTTACAGAATGCGCTACCGGGATTACTGAGCACAGCACTGTCAGGAAGCATACTTCTATGCGGGTGACATCACCCGTAAGAGAATAGCTGGCAAGAGCCAAGGTATGTGTTGCGAAGCGTCTAAAAGCATGTACATCCGCAGAGGCAGCTGGAAACACACACACACACACACACACACAGGGAAGGGCCGAGAGTTGAACCTACGCCTACCTATATGAACTCACTACTGCATGAAGCATTTACAGAACGCGCTACCGAGATTACTGAGCACTGTGCTGTCAGAGGCATACTTCTAGGCGGGTGACATCACCCGTAAGCGAATAGCTGGCAATAGCCAAGGTATGTGTTGCGAAGCGTCTAAAAGCATGTTCATCTGCAGAGGCAGCTGGAAACACACACACACACACACACACACACACACACACACACACACGAAAGGGCCGAGAGTCGAACCTACGCCTACCTACATGAACTCACTATAGCATAAAGCATTTACAGAACTCGCTACCGGGATTACTGAGCACAGCACTGTCAGGAGGCATACCCCTAGGTGGGTGGTATCATCTGCAGAGGCAATGCGGCCGATAGGGAATGAAGACAGAGTGCGCAGTCACACAGCCTGTTACCATCCCAAGGTGGCCGTACAGTAACACGGTAGTGCTGCAGTCGGGAATACCAAATAACTACGGAGCAGTACATCATGACATGAATACGGGATGCACCACATGACATTATACCCTATGAGAGGGCATCCGGTGCAGGATGTAGCCAGCCAAGGTGGCATGACAGCCACATATGAGTCACCTGGATGGTCACCATGGCTATGCAGGATGTCATTGGCCATGGCTACACGCCTAGTAGCAGACATCGGTGCCGACTGTCGGTGTACCCGACAGGTGTACTGGCCATGCCTTCCACACCTAGCGGTTGCAAAGGGGAGACAGACATGCTCACGGGTATCAACGCGCGGTGGTCGCGGTGTGCACTGTACTGTGTGTCCATCTACACAGCTGCTTACTGGGCATGCTCAGACACTTAGAATCGGCACAGTGCAGACATGCATACACATGGGGCGACGGCATGGGAGGCAGACTGTGGACCGTCGTGTGTCCAGCCACACAACAGCAACCCGCCATGCCACAGACGTGGCAGTTGGGAAGGGGAAACAGGCATGCACCCGGGGTATCAACACAGTCGGGTGCAGTGTGCACTGTACTGTGTGTCCATCTACACAGCTGCTTACTGGGCATGCTCAGACACTTAGAATCGGCACAGTGCAGACATGCATACAAATGGGGCGACAGCATGGGAGGCAGACTGTGGACCGTCGTGTGTGTCCAGCCACACAACAGCAACCCGGCCATGCCACAGACGTGGCAGTTGCGAAGGGGAAACAGGCATGCACCCGGGGTATCAATGCAGTCGGGCACGGTGTGCACTGTACTGTGTGTCCATCTACACAGCTGCTTACTGGGCATGCTCAGACACTTAGAATTGGCACAGTGCAGACATGCATACACATGGGGCGACGGCATGGGAGGCAGACTGTGGACCGTCGTGTGTGTCCAGCCACACAACAGCAACCCGGCCATGCCACAGACATGGCAGTTGCGGAGGGGAAACAGGCATGCACCCGGGGTATCAATGCAGTCGGGCGCGGTGTGCACTGTACTGTGTGTCCATCTACAGAGCTGCTTACTGGGCATGCTCAGACACTTAGAATCGGCACAGAGCAGACATGCATACACATGGGGCGACGGCATGGGAGGCAGACTGTGGACCGTCGTGTGTGTCCAGCCACACAACAGCAACCCGGCCATGCTCACACACGTAGTATGTGCTACGCGCCGTCCGGCATGCAGACGGAGTGCACACACCGCAAGTCACGGACAGGTAAACCTGTACACACGTGCAGGGTGGACACACATGCAGTCACATGTACACACACAGATGACAGCACAGGCGCCATGGGTGCAGGCTGAACATGTACACACCGAAGTGAACACTGTAGCTGCTATGCCAGCACCTTGTTATTGGTGCAGCAGTATGCCTCACGGTCCAGAAACTGCATGTGACATATGTCCAGATGACTATGTGGCGGTGTACGTCCGTCGTGCAGAGTACACATGTACTATCAATGATCCCACAGGTGTGATGTAGTCCACCCGTACCGTATACGGACAGGCATGATCCACACATGCCACGGGCCTGACACAGGTATGACACATGACTGCAGCTGTACCACAGTGAAACAATGTCCGGATATGTCACATATGTGGTTTCCAGGCTGTGTGCATGGACTGCACGCAGGACACATACGAGGCCTGTGATGGACCACATGCATGACACAGGTGTACGCGGTAATACACACATGAAGGGAAGGCGGACACATGTCTGTGGTATGCACCCCCTACAGGGTGTGGCGGTGTTCACAGGGACACATACCCTTGTACAGTTTGCCTGTGACAGCTGTGATACCAAACCACAGTCCATGTTCCATGCATGTTGACACACATGTCACAACGTAGCAATGCATACACACATGGCAACAGGGGATACATGTGACACATGTACTGTGCACGGTGCAGCCGTGCAGGGGCGGTGTCTGGTGTCCGTAACACAGTTGCAACCCCCCTCCCACATGCATACCCATCATGGGGGCATAGTAACAGCACGCATGGCAGTCTGTGTGTACACCATTTGTTTAAACACCTGTCCACATGCATGTGTGCAGGTGCTGGTCACAGGTGTGTCACACACCGTCCTACCCTGACATGTGCATACAGTCCGCTATGTCGCCTTTACATGACAGCGCTGCCATGATGTATACCCATCGGCCATGCGGGTTCGACCATATGTCACATTGCCACTGTAAACCCTACCACCACCCAAGTGCAGATATTGGCACAGCTGCCGGATACAGTGGTAGTACGCACATACCGCTGCACGCCTGCACAAACCCATGTAGCGGGTGTGGCATTCCTAGCACCAACATGTGTGCAGGAATGTGTGCCCATGTATGCCACAGATCGGGGGAACTATATGCCACGTGCCACACATCACTGTACACCATGGTAGAGCTCTGTACCTACCTCAGTGTGGGGTGCACCGATGTGGATGGTGTGGTACATGCAACATGTCATCCCTCCGTATAGACATGTGTGGCCACCACCATGTCAGTGTGTCGACATGTGTGTATGTCTGCTGCCTGTTGAGAGGGTGTATGCAGATATCGTGTTGTGACTGGACACTGACCACACAGGGTGACCATCCTGTAGTGGTGCTGCATTGTACAGCCCTGTCATTCCCACACCTGTGTGCCTTACTGGCCACCTGTGCAAGACCACCGCCTGTGACATGGCGCATCGGTGCATTGTCTTGTGAGGGTGCCAACCACACAGACAGGTGTCCCCATCTGCACACAATGGTGTGTGTGCCATAGAGGTGTACGCCCCGCGAATGTGGGAATATTCCTATACCAGTACAGCATCTGACTGTCGAACACTGTGCACCACAGCTGACAGGTGACACCTGCGGTCAGTAGCCAGCACACTGCGTACGACACCTGCAGAATGTCACCATACCTGTACTGTGTCATGCCATGTATGTGATGTCTCTGTCCACTGTAGCCTGTGGCACCGACCACAGGCGTCAGGTGCAGTATATGTGTGGACATGTGCATCATGTACCGTGTAAGCAACGTTACACTGTATCCGGCTCCGTGCTCCGCAGGTCTATGTGTATGACCTCTCTTCTTGCAATCCCAACTGTCTGTTCTCTACATCACAAAAGCTTTGCACCTGCTCCCATAGTATTCCCACATAGATAAAGTACATGTATACTAAATGGAGTACTACACTGTCCTAGAATCCCCTTGTGTGCCCAATTCCCTATAGGTGCCTTCTGACCCGGCTACACAGCAGATGCATTCACATCCTCTGGCATGTCGATGGGTCAATTGCTAGCGACCTCTCCTGTTCAGATGGTGAATCTGGGCGTCCTGGCCACTGTTACAGGTGCCTCATGGACACGGACAAGCCACACCTCCCCCAATGACCATAATACATGTGACAGACGCAACTATATAGCCAGACAGGGGCTGTGCTCTCCAACCATGACCGGCAAGACCATGCGGGAGGGGAAGGACACAATGCACACCACATACCCAGTGTCACATGTGACTATCGCAAATGCTAATCAAACACATGAACACACTACGACATACCTGGGGCACTGTAGGACATGTCGCGAACCTAACGAGCCCTCTGAAGCAGACACACAGGCTACTGCCTCCACAAGACATAGGACATGCAACACATAGTTCTCAACGTCAGTGTGCTAACCCGGCAGAGACCCAAAGGCGACGCACACACTGCCAGACACACCTGTAATGGGTGACGCCACTGCCAGACACACCGACGTCCCACCCACCATACTGAACAAGGGAATGATCACAGTAGGCTGCCTGCCAGGCGCTGGAATACACCACATAACACACGCACTCAGGTCACTCCGCAGCATGTGCAGGTATGACGCGGTCATTGCCCATGCTGGTGTTCACGCCTGGTGGCATACCACCCTGGGATACATTACAGGAGACATAGAGGGCCACTCAGATTGTGTAGCCCAGGCAGGCATGTCCCTGACCCTGGGCAGTATCCCACCCTCATCAGGTATGATGCCACTACACTGGCTCAATGTGGTCACCCTTGATTATGTCCTGGTTACCGGTGTCAGTCTGAGGGGATCCGGATTCCATTTACCTGGGATGACATGCTTGGCACGCCATGCCCCTTCGCATGGTATGGCTGGCAGCTGTCGCCCCTGGTCTACAAGGGTTTGGCAAAGGCACCTGCCACCCCCACAGTGCTCACCGCAGGCACGGCTGGAATGATAAACCTACCACCCCACACTACAAGCCTGGAGAACACACAGGATAATACAGCTCACTGCCAGTGGTCTACAGCCAAGCTGCACACCCTCAAATGCCCTACTCAGTATGGAGGACATCGATGTCAGTGCTGTGACTGAAACATTGGTCAGGGCTGCTGAGAGCACCCCAGCACTGTCGGGTCATACCCTATATCACGCGTTCAGGACCATAACCCGGACATAACACAGAAGGAGGGGGAGTCCCCATTTCTATGATGGATACACACACCTCCATGTTGGCATAGATGCATGTAGCAGCGGGGAATATCCAGGTGCAATTAACCATGGTTAGGACTGCCCTACAGTTTGTTGCATGCTACAGACCACCCTCCCAAACCCAGGATACCTGCACAGCCGTCCTGAGGACACTGGTGAGTGTGCATGCTCTCACAACACCGTCGTATTGGGTGACATCAACCACCCATACATAGACCGAGAACATTACCCAGGACACAACACCCTACGCCACAGGTCCCAGGTGTTCATACACCTGACTGCTGTTGAACACCCATGCACCATACCCACTAGGGGGGACATATACCAGTTCTGATCATCACACATGGGGAGGATATGCTCCACACAGGATGTACATCCCTCAATGGTGATGACAGACCGTATAGTGGATCCACTGGTAATCCACATCCTGCACCCAACACCGGCATGGGAGACCTAAGTGACGACCTCTCCACAGCGAACCACACATGTCATACGACCGGTGTGGTACCCTACAAGGCCTCCATGCCAGTGGTAAACACAGGCCACACTGCTGAAACCCTTACAAATGCCTTCTCTGAGCACCCCCAGGGATGTCTGCACCAAGCAATCATGATAACATCAGGACCTTGTCCACCGAAGGCAGGCACATGGTCTGGTGAACCCCAGCCATTGACAAACTGTACAACAACAGTTGGAGCTAATACATGACAGAGCAATATCAGTACCAGGGAAGGCATCACTCATTAATACCGGCGTTAACATACGGTCACACATACAATCATCCAAGGCCACTTGTGGGAGTGGTACTGCAGAGGGCACATGAGACAACCATAGGGCCTTCCTTAGCTGTGGTAGGGACATGGGTGGGAGCACACAGTCATGCCCGGAATTACTCCAGAATGGTACAATGGTCACTGAACCCACAGACATTGTCAAAAAACCAGCGGACATGTTCCATGCATACATCCACCCCCCCCCAAGAGGGGACGTATCCATCCCACCAGAGTCTAGCCTCCCAAACATCTCATATGCCCAGGAGTGATCTGATATCTGTTAAGCGGTGAACACAGCACCAATGGGCCCAGATGGTGTCCCTGGCTGTGTGCTACTCAACCTCATTGAGGCCCTCACCCCACACATAAGGCCGCTGTGTCATCTTAGGCTTACTACGGGCTAGGTCCCCGCTGGATGGCATACGGCAGCTGTGGTCCCACTACACCAGGGTAGTGCTCTTATGGACTGTAGACATTCCTGCCCTATCAGCTTGACAAGCCTTGTCTGCAAAGCTGCGGGGAGGTCCATACTGGGGCCCATGAATACAGACAGTGGTGTACAGCCAATACATACCCACATCGACTTAGTCAAGGGCAGATCCTGCCTCCCAAACCTGCTCGACCTGTCTGGAGGGGTCACTAAGGCCATTGATGGGGGTACGTCAGTTTGCACAGACTACCATGACCTGGCGGGAGCGTTCAAACCACACTCCACGTGGGACTTATGGAAAGGCTCGCCAGCGTACATGTGGGGACATATGTCACACGATGGTTTGCCAACTGGATGGAGGTCACACCACACAGGGTTTGTGTTCCTGGTGCCATGTCAGTCTCCAAGCTGGTCTCGAGTGGAGGCCCACAGGGCTCAGTCCTGGGCCCCCTCCTGTTCGGCATTCAACCTTCCAATGTGCATGCAAACATAGGGGGATTGTGGCAGACAAGGTATGCAGATGACTGCACACCAGCCACCATACCCAACACCCCATCTGACACGGACATCCACCTGGGGCCTCATAGAAATGGATAACTGGTGCCAGAGCCATGGCCTGATGCTACATGCCAGGGAAGGTGCAGACCTACCCAGTGGGAAGGACATGTTTGCCCCGATGTAACATGTAGGTGGTAATCCATTCAACATGGTGGACGTGTTCAGGGACATGGGTACCACACCTGTCGGTAACCTCTGTCGACACACACAATGCCAATGTGGTTGGGAAGACATTCCACTGTGGCCACCTGGTCAGGAAGGAGTCACATCCACATCAGGGGAGTTCATTGTACCCCTGTACACTTCACACATCAGACCAATGATTGCGTACAGTGCCACATCTGGGATGTACCTAACCTGACACCTGCAGCACTCGGAAGGACCACAAACATTCCACAACACAGGGATAAAGATGCTGAGACATGTGTCACATGCTGCCCGACCAAGGGGACTCCGGCAGTATACCTTCCCAGCACGTCTGCTCTGTGGTGATCTGTGCCTGACATACACGGCCATGTCCGACCTGGGTGACATGGACATGTTCCACCTCCTAGGCTCCAAGCAAACACGGGCACAGAAGCGACTGTCAGAAACCTCAACACGAACATGAATAGGACGTGCTGGGGGAACAGGGTCAATGCCCAGAACCCCCCTACAACATGGAGAGGATTCCCAGCCCATGTGAAGCAGAGCCGCTGACTGACTTTGTCCAAGAGTAATCATGACGTGTGGATGTGTGATCGTAGGTATGCGCCAGGCATCATCTCTGTGTCACTGCTGGACAGAGGGACAGCGGACCGATGGATGTGGTATCCTCATCCTAAGGGGGTGTTAACAGCCACACACACTCTGCCTAGGCTTACACATGCCATAGGGCACATAGCCTGGTATGTACATGTGCGCCTATGTACCTATGTAGGGGTCCATGCAGGTTGCGGGTACCTGTGGTATGCTGATATTGCCAGATGTGCCTGTGAGTACCCCACAGCTACATGTGGGGGACTGATAACAGGGCTCCCAGTAGGCACATGCAAGTACACCATAATTGGCATATGGGTTAACAGAACCAACATGGTGCTACACATGTAACCGCCACACATACCGTGTACACAAAACAATGAATGCTGCACCTGCACTACATGGTATGTCTGCTGCATGATGTCAGTGCATGACCCACGTCACATATGCACCTGTCACCTGTCATACACAACCACCGCAACATACACATCGCGTACTATGCGGACACAGGTATCACATACACCTCTCACTATCTTGTCCACCCTGTGCATCAGAATATGTTTGCATAACCATGCACCGATGGTGTAGATCACGGTGCTGCGGCAGAGGCTTCATCATATGCCCAGGGTGATATGTGTGCCAGGGCATAGGCTGTACCAATGGATGACATCATGTGTGTGTGTAAGGGCCTGTGCATTTACTGGGCATGACTGTGCAGAATGCATGTGGATGTGGTGGAGCCCTACAGTTGTGTCTGCTGTGTGTGGGTATGTGTGTACACAGTTCAGCCATCTGTGATGCCTACACGGGGTATACTTGGCAGCCCCAGACTGTACAGTGCAGGTTGTATGGCTCACTGTGTCCGCCTGCGGCCACGTGACCCGTGCCTGCCTGGGGTCACACGGGCACTACCGGGTGGAGGTATGGAGTGGCCACTCTCCGATGACACATGTCTGCTGGAACCGTGTCCACGCTGGGACCGTCCAGGGCCACGTCCACGTGGCCTGCTGTGTCCTGGTGTGGTTGGTGTAGCACCAGCTGCACTGCTGCTGCTACCAGCACTGTGTGAGTGGGCATGAGAGGTGGCACGCACACGTCGACCTGCACTAGGTGGTGTTGCTGGCCTACGGCCACGTGTCCTACGCCTCACCCTACCAGGTGTTCCAGCACAGACAGCTCACGCTCGCGGATTGACATGCCTCGGTCGAGGATTCCAACCATCTCACCTAATCTCCTATCCAGAACATCGGCAAGCTGCTGTTGAGCATTCGCCAATGACTGGATGTTCTCATTTAAGGAACGGATTGCGCCCTCTGCAGCCTCTGCCCTTCTTGGTTCTGCCGTTCGCGTGCCTGTGCCGCCATTACAGTCTGAAACATGCGTCTGGTGATACCAGCTGCTGCACCCTGTATGGCAGGTGCATGCCTAGCAGTGCTCCTCCTACGAGCAGCACCAGCCACATGCCTGTGTGGCACTTCACCAGTCATTACACTGGCAACATGGTGTGTACCCGCACCTTCTGCAGCCACCACACATTCCTGCTCGGTGCCAACAGACGCTGACTGTCCTTCCTCTATGGGCAACGGTGATGTGGTATGTGTCGGCATCTGAACCATGTGCGGGGATGAAGGGGACATAGGTGGGATGTTATCCAATGGCACAGCTTCTGCCCGTGACGACCCTGCCTGTGCCTCATGCACATGGTCATCACCGCTAGTATCTGTGGGGACACTAGCATCAGATGGACCGCAGGAGGGGAACGCACCTACAGCACCTGTGAATACAAAGACATACCGTAAGTTACATTACACACACACAGACACACATGCAGACACACACACACACACACACGCAGACACACACACATGCGGACACACACACGCTGACATACACACGCAGACACACCATGCATGTGATATTGCAGGTGGCATGCAGCATTCCCACACCACAGCCCAGTGAATGCAGCCCAGACATTAATAGTGGTAGTATGCATACTGCCCTGGAGTGCACACTACATCAAGCAGGTGTCTTTTAGTAGGCTTGCAGTACACACATTCATGGTAGTTTGCATGCATCACCGTGATACACCGTGTGGCCACGGGCGGGTTAACAGTGCACATGGCTGGCGTCACTATGTCATGTAAACCGCAAACATGTGCGGTATCATGTGGACATGTGACAATGGTGTCCCACCACATGCACCACATCATAACGGATGTCACAGTGCAGTGTTATGTGTACAGGCTACAGATAGAATGCATGTGTAACAAGGATGTCTGTGCAGGTGTGGTTGGTGTGAGCTGTGTACATAGCTGTACAGTGGGGAGTACGGGCACTGTGCTACTGCACGGCAGCAGGACACAGGTATGTTTCTGTGCGATGCGTAACCTGGACGCATTGCATTGCCATGTCTGCAACTTAGTCATGCTGTTCCACAGCACGTATATGGTAGACATTGGTGGCACCTCTAATGGCTGCAGACAGGCATTCCATTTGTCTGGTGTACCACATCAGATGTCCAGGGGGTCCACTACAGCTATGACAGCACTATGTGTGGACAGGGTGCAACGGTGACTACCCACTGCGGGGGTACTGTGTGGCAACATGCCTGTAGGTATCACCCATGGCCATGTTTGTCTGGTTCATGGACAATTGTGTGTGATGGGCATCGTGTACACATCCCTGTGGTGGCCCATGTGACATACACCCGTACTAGTCTGAGGTGTCACATTCCCGAAGGCTATGCAGACATTGTGGATGTCTGCTATGTCATGCGTAGGTCATGTCATGGTGTGACAATGTTGCGGACAGACCACCATTTGCATGGGACATGTCATGTGCCATGTCACAACGTGTGGACCCAATGCAGGGGCATTGGTCACAGTGGTAACACCTGTGTGCTGGCCAGATCACAGTTCACTATGTGGTACTGTGTGCGTACCGCAAAGGCATACCGATGCATACTACACATGCAGCCATTGTGGAACACCTCCACCATTGTATGCATAGCTGACTGCACATATCACACCGATGGGTTATGTGGTGTAATGCCGGTCTATACTAACGGTTGTATCTACTGTACATGGGTGGCGTGTGTCGGGTGGTGCAACCTGTATACCGTGACTGGGGCAGACCCAGGTGTGCATGTCATACCTGGACACATGGGGAATATCTATACACCGTATCATGCCTATTACTAGCAACAGTCTCACCTGCGACAGACCCATGTCTGTGCGACACGCCAGAGGTACCTGTATAGGGGTGACACAACAGTATACACATAATCCATTACTATCGCCATGGTAAGCACTGTGCATGTCACATCATGCACCTGTGTGTTAGCATGTGCTATGCACATGTCTGCAAACACAACGTAGCATACTGTAGTATGCAGCTTGTGTGGCCATATACCTGGCATGTGTTGCTACATTATGTGGTGTACTATGACACCCACACCTATGTCAGTTATCATACAAACATGCAAGACTGACTTACCAGGCAGCTCCAGGCTCGTTGGTTGGGAGACACCCACCTCCACGATGGCAGGGAGGGTTTCTGCATGTTGTTCCCTGGGTGTCCCCAGACTGGCCAGGAGCTCCTCCGTGTGTGAGTGGGGCTGGGTTGGTGGCCCACCACCTATTCCACCTTGTTGTCTGGCGATTGCGGCGGCACGCTGTTTTGCGTGCCGAATTAGGTCTGTGCAGTGTCTGCGGATCTGCTGGTATGTGCGGTTGTGGCCACCCACGTTGTTCACCCTCCTGCGCAAATCCTGCCACACGTCATCACGCTGCTGTGCCTGTAGTGGCACATGGCTGAACAGTATGTCGTAGTTGCCGTGGAGCAACGGTATAATCACTTCATCCTCCTGTCGGCTGAAGGCAGGCAGCCGGGAATGTGGCATTATCTGTAAGACATAATGATGCTGACAGGTCACATTTACACTGCTGTACTGGCATACTGCTGGACATACATTGCTATGACATGTACAACATCTGCACAGTAATCTCTGTGATGCATCATGGCAGTGACACAGCCGACGTGTTGCCATCACACCATTGAGCAGTGGGTCTCATATCATATCTGTGTGTCACCTCATCACACTGTACACGCACCATGTTGATGTTAGCCTGCTGTGGACATGTGTACCTGCCTGCACCTGTGTCCATATCAGTTGGCACAGGTCCCCATGTGACAACTGTTCTACTGTTCACCTGGATGCTGTGTATATGTCACTATGCATCCGACGCCGCCATTATGAACGCCAGCGGTGGCACTGCACACATACACATGGACACCTGTACATGCATGTGTTGTGCCATGTACTTCCACACAGCACTGTACGGGTGTTGGGCAACCTGCCACAGCTCACCTGTGTTGCACATGTGATACACATGGGACAATGTGTAACCATGTGACATTAGCAGGAAAGGTCATGCATAGCATGTGCGCACGACGCTGTCCACAGCAACACACAGCACCTGTAACACCACAGGGTGCATCACTGCCACATTACTGCTGTGGACGGTTGATAGTGAAAGTGCCTTTTGTCCATCGCACCATGTAGGACTGCGATAGCACGTGCAGCCTTGCTGGGCAGGGCTGCATGGTATGGCTGGGTATGTCACATACATGGCACTGGGATGTGACCCACCTGGGGGGTACTGATATTGGCAGGGTGGCTGTCCATTCCATATGTCATTGCTATGTGTATATGGACATTACACATGTCTATCATCATGGTGTGGACATTGGCCTTCTGCAAGGTAGGCTGCACGCTGCTTGGTGGGGGTGTGTCTGGTGCATGCAGGTATCGCACATCCATGCATACACATTAACCCTGACAGGTGCTATGTGCTGCGATATTGTTCAACACAGTGCTGTATGTGCCCACACACTGCTATCCCGCACATGGATGGTTGCCTGACTGACATGGGTACCACATATGTCTACATCCAGTGCCTGCTGCCACCCCGTGTCTGCTGGTGCGCTGGTGCACCGCACAGCGCCATCCCTCCCACGGGGAACGTGGTGTTGGGCACAGCATAGGTATCCATGTATGGGGACAGGGATGTTCACATAGCAGGGGCACTGATGGTATCGTCGATCTGACCATACACGTATGACGCACCCCTCACACATACAACCCATTCAGTATGTTGTTCGCAACACTGACACAGCTATACTGCTATGCCGGAGACATTCCCAGATGTACATACACAGGTGCATGCACATCTGTCTGTGGCATGGGCTGGACTATTGGTGTGGTTCGGCACATAACGTGTTTGAGTGTGGCTGGCGCAGACCTACTGTGCACATGTCTACATAGTAAGCCTGTTCTACAGTAGCCATTGGTGATGTGCTGTGCACATATCAAATCTGCACATTGTGTTCGTGTCTGTCTGTCCACGGGCCAGTGGTGGGACACACAGGGCTATTGGTGAACATATATGCATGCAACCCTGTACTGCTGTACCGCTAGCTTCTCGGGTGCTAATGTGTCATAGACATGCACACCGTACCCTAACAGGTGGTAGTGGGTTGCCACCCGTACCCATCGCCTCTTGTGAGTTGCTATCATCCAACACCCTCTTTGTATTGTATGTTCAGGCTATGCACCTGTGTGGGGCATGTGGGCATGCAATGCAGTACTGCGTGCCTTTGCACCCATCGCAGAACATGTCACACAGGTACACTGGCAGCCGTACACTTCACAGCTTGATGACAGCACAACACATGTTGTACACACGTAACACATATCCTGTGGGACATGGTCAAATGCACAGGCATGTCCAACAGTCACGCATCACTGCTACCCCTACATGATGGCTATGCAGGACATGTGGCGGTACAGCAACTGTCACATGTACACGTTCCAATGCCCACTACCTACATCGCGTGGTACTGCCTGTGGGGCATGTGCATCTGCATCCATGCTATGGCCATAGATGACAGTTGTACATCGATATGTGCAACATACCTCATTGGGTGTTCTCATGTGTGCATGTTCAACATGTCTACGCATTGTTTGTGTCTGTCACACAGTCATTGTTGTGCATGGTTTACATGGCAGCCATGGCATACTGTGTGTGATTCCAGGTACTTCATTGGGATACCAGCATTGTACATTATCACGGCGTATTCCAGCCATCACGTAGCCATCCTAGCTGACACTGTTATCCAGCCAGTGGGAGGTGTTCTGCCATCTGCACATACGTCACACAGTACGAGGGTGGCTGACACCCATTCTGGGGACAGGGTTCTGACCGCTGTGGATGTGTGTGATGCTGTCGACGACCATGACTGTGCCAGATGGTCACATCTGGATGTATAACATTCACAACACACACCTACCTTCACGCAACACATCATCCAAAACAATGGACATTCCTGCCAGAACACTGTGTGCAGTATGTCTGTATGACCACTGCAGGCACCACTGGTGGCCACCAGCATGGCTGCCAACAGCACCAGTGTGTATCCCGTGTGACCATGGGTTACACCATTCACAACACACCTGTCTCAGATGACCCTGTTGTGGATCACAGTGCAGTTCCACACATCATGTTACACTATACATCATGCACCAATATGTTGCGGACGTATGAACGGCTGTGCAACTCGACATATGCACACATGACACATCACCTGGTACAACGTGTCTGTCTTACCACACGTTATTGTGACCACCCTGTGATGGCATTGTACAGGCTACGTGGACTGGGACATGTGATGGCTCAAAGGTATATTCACCCTCCGGGTGTGTGTCTAGCCAGGTGTACAGTAGGCAGTGGTCTGCACGGGGATACTGTACATTGGCCTACTCTGTCACTGCGACTGTTGACTATGCTCATACTGTACTTATACAGGAATGTGGTATCTGACCAGTATGACAGTCGTGGTCGACCACAGTACTGTGGCACTCATGACCTGCGGACATCTGCCTAGGGTGTGGAGCCCACATGTACATCTTCACATGCTATGCTGCCTCTGCGGCGGTGTCACATGTCTGTCTCCAGCAGGGCTGTAACAGGCAGGCACGGCATGCAGTAATGTGGGACAATGCTTGCACCTTCCACTGTGCTGCACACAAGCAAGGCACACACACTAGTGCACGCCTGACTTTTATCTGCGGTGCCTGGGACCTGCCTCCATGCTCTGCACAGCACACCTGCCAGTCCAGATTGTACACGGATCATACCTCCCAGGCACATACCTGGACTGCAACACACACAGGTGAGGGGATCCCACATCACACAATGTTTTACACACATACTGTATATTTTCCGAACACAATGCATCATAGGTACTCCATGTTCAGATACCCATGTTTGTGACCACTAGACACATTGTAACACGCAACAGAGAGTACACTGTACACCACAGGTTACATGCTGGATGTGTTGTCATACTGTACATTGCACCTCGGACAGCTGCTACTGCCATGTGCTGACAGCAACACACACTTCCCTAGTATGGACTCCCATGTACCCACACATGCTTGGCCATGCACTACACCTAGCTGGGTGACACATTACACAACACATACCATACCTACACTACCCTCGGCATGCACCATACCTCCATGTGTCTGCTGTGTTAAACCTAGGGATATCCCCCCCTCTGGTAGATGAACATATATGCTTCACGGCCCTGCTAGCCACACCCTGGACACACACCCATCACAGCATACATGGTACATGTGCTCTATGGCCGGTACTACTGAGGTCTGCTGCCGGGTTGGTTAATGGCATGGCACCCCGGCAGATGGACAGTGTACGTGACTATGCTGACACATATCACAGTGCACTTCCGCAACATGTACGCAATGGTAGGGACCATGCTATTCCATACAGAGACATGGCGGTACTGGCCTTTTCACAGACGCCACGGTGGTAGTCATGTTCCATGCACATCTGCTGTATGGGCACATGTGCAGGCTGTTGCACGGTGGGTATATTCACATGTGTGGGGTGCATCACTTGACAGTCATGGTGGGTCCTCGTGGTCCATCACATGCTCCAAGGCTAGCTACCTACACATGACTGCCGCGCATTGCAGTGTGGGCCCTCAGGCAGTGTGGTGGTATGTCTGTGTTGTTTGGCTACATCCACATTCGATGTAGCGTACAACAGTCACCCAGGCATTGCCGACTGAGATGTTGTTGGCAACATGCCAGGCAATGGTGTACCTACCAACAATACACACTCTCACTCACTACAGGGTTGCAATCCATACATGGACATCGCAGTGTCCCTGTGGACACATACATGGTACTGCCATGCACACGTTATGTCCTAAAACACTGTCCCAATGTCACCTTCCAATCTCCCTAGCTGTTATGTCCCGCCAACCTGTTTGGTATGTGTCTCCACAGCAGCCCACTGAATTAACTGCTAGCCTGTTCTTGGATGTTGTGTACCTTGACCACCACACTACCGCATCTCTCACACTACACATGGGTGGTACTGCATTGCACGTGTGGGACTGCATTCATACACCCATGACTGGACCATTCAGTATGGCACTGGGGCACGTCCTCACATCCGTGCTTCACACACTCATTGATGACCTCCATGCCTTTACTGGCACCCTTGTTGGGCCTCTGTGTGCCACAGCACGCCACATACACATGCTGGCCACCTGTCATACCATTGCATGGGTGGTTGGTGTGGTACAGAGGGTAACAGATCAGACATTGTCCCCACATTGCCCTTCAACACCATTCCACATTCTGGTATTGGCAATGTACACATCCACCGTCACATCATACCCTGTGTCTCAGGATGTTAGGCTATATGAATCCTGGACAGGACACACAGTGGTGCAAGCATATCATGCTACCTACTACATGTCAGGTACATGTGGCATTACACAGTCCTCAGTCATGTGGCCCCTCATGTTCACTATTTGCTTACATACACAACATGCTGTCACAGAGTACTGTCCATGCCTAGATATCCCACATCTACATACCTGGCACCATTGTAGCTCCACCAGCTCATACTGATAACAACCGTATAGGTGTCGGTGTGGCTGATACATCGTGTGGATGTCATTGCGTCAGGATACATCACACATGGTGCATGCACATCACCTTTGCATAGCAACAGTCATCCACTGGGTATCACATGGATACTGTCCCCATACATGCATATCACATTGTACATAGTTGCTGTACACACACATGCCCCACATGGTGCTGTGGTTGCCATATTCCACTGTGGCATGGGTACACATCTGCAGGGCCATACATATCTGTACTGTGTGTGTTGCTGGTACATAGGTAGCCTTTGTACCTGTGCCATACACACATCTACACTCAGGCAGGGTTACAATAACACATTCGTGGTGTACCTTCCACAACAGCTACGACTTTACATGGCACGGCGTTATCATGCCGTGATGTATACCAGGCTCAGACAGTTTACATATGCGGATGACAGACGGGGAACACATCTGTACTCATCTGCGTACCACATACACAGGGGTGTCATCTACTCTGATATGGGCCATGTCCTCCGCATTAGTGATGCATGTAGTACTCATACATGGCAATTGCAGTGGGCGGGGTGAATGGAGCACTCCTGCATATGTGCACACATGCCACATTGCATGGTCTGGGCTTCTGTGTTACTTCCGCAGACACAACACACACCATGCTGTGGAACGTAGGTCCTGTGCACATCCCACAGGGACACACTGTGGCACTGTTCATGTGATAGCTCCCTTGCTGATAGGGTGACACATAGTCATGGTACCACCACAGCGGCAGTACTGTGTAGACATGCAGTTGACATCCACCTCTGCTGTTCAGTGGACACTACCATGGGGAGGTGACACTACTGTGTACACTGCACATGTGTTTACACATGGACCTGCCGGACTTCATTGTTGCACACATTGCACCTGCTACAGATCGCTTGGGCATGGTTACTTGGTGTTCCTTCCATTTCGGGTGGCTATTCTGCTACTACTCTGTCCCATATGTACAGGCCATGCATATCCTGTTAGTGTACATAACACTAGGCCATACCTCTATTATGCATGCTATGCCTGTGATACTGTGTATGATGTCTGTCATATCCACCATGACAGCTTTACATTACACATACTTGACATAGTAACCCCTACTGCGAGGCATACGTGCACGTCGTGCGCACATTATGTATGACATCGACGGTATATGCCCATACACATGTGTGCTGTGACAGTATACATACATGTCCTATCCCCTGCTGTGGCACTTCCTTGTTGGACATCCACTGCCAGCATTGGCGTGGGTGGTGGCATTGTTCTGTGTTATGCCCCCTGTGGCAGCCCTTGGGTTATCCCGGCTGTGTACATGATGTCCCACTGCTGTGCACACGGTGTCCACAGTCGTTGGTATGCTCAGCGGGATAGCACTACATAACCACATTTCACCACTCTCTGCTTTATGGACAGGTATCCTTACTTACAAACACCGTTCACATACAGTGCAGCTTCGTCATACACATCATGCGTTACACACCAGTACATCTCATGGGTTCTACATACCTTTCCTGTGTTTCCTTCCGTTTTCCGTTGCGAGTCTTGCTATAGCGTTGTCTCTCACTCGATCCGTTTTTTATTTGTGGTTCGGTATGAGCATACAGTTTGAATATCCTAGGAATCATCCTTATATCCGTCGTCACCTGCGACATGTGGGTTCATCACACCAATAGCTGTTCCTCGGTGTGTACTTGTGCATATCACCTGTGCATCTACTCCATTCGCATTACAGCGCCGTAACTAGGGCATGGTTCATTCCTCGCCTGGGCATTGGCTATTTGCACTACCTTCGTGGAGATGGTCTGTATTGTGTTATGTTATGTGTAACTGCAGCCGCTATGTGTGGCATCAGGTACATTTTGCAGTGGTGTTAGCCGTGGATTGTGTGTGTTGGGTATGGTATTATGTTCGACATGTGGGTGTCCCTGTCCTGGCGGCGTCTGTCGATGGCGTTTTGCATTCGGATGTGTAACATAGCTCTTGTATTCCTTTAAACAACGGATGCAGGTATGCATCCGCTGCTGCTAGTGTTTCCCACGCGAGATGTTGCGGTTATGCCGCTGTCATTGACTGCCTGTATGTTTGTGCTGCTATTGAGGCTTGTATCCCTTTGATATGTGCGATGGGGTATATCGGCGGTTGTGGGTGACGGGTACGGGTTGAGGGCCTTGCATTTCTACATACAAGGTATGCTTGTGTGTGTGCTCCATCCCTGCCTGGGGAGCTGGCAGTTACCTGTCTGTTGTTCTGGGAGTGTAGGTTGTGTTGATGTCGTCTGGTGTCGGTATCGCCTGCATGTGTGCTTCCTGCATGTATTCCTCCGTCACATCGGTAGTATATCTGCAGTTGTTCGTACGTGCCGACTATCCCTTGGCATTTTGTCCCGGATATTTACAGTCATTGTAGTCCTGTGCTTGGGATGGCCTGTATGCTACCGGTTGCCACCTATTCGGGTGGCGATTGCTTGTTTGACACTCGTAGAACACACAGCGGTGTTTACGGGCCGATACGTAGCCACGATCGGTGCCGGGGTAGCACATGCGTATTTCCGCGGTACATGACTATTGCTGTGTAACGTTGTCGACGTATCATTTTGCAATCAACATATCGGTGTCATACATACGGTCATGGTTTGTACATCGTCCTTTGCATTTCATGTTGGCTATATTCCTGTGATACATTCTGGGACATTTTGCTTTGCATCGTTTTACGCCGCCACGCCTAGCCAGGAGGGGCTCTCAGTACTACTTTGGGGTACTGCTGTACATACGCCTGTGGTTCCTATACTGTATGCCTACACATGTTATTCCACTCCGCCTGTCACATGGCACCTACATACACATTTTACAGTGGCACACACATTACACTCGCACAGCGGAACACACGACACCCTCACTGCACACATACACATACTGCCGCTGTCACAGGGACGGTTGCACACAGTACCTGCGTTGCCCGCATCACCGGCGGTGTCTACCTCCACCCTCATATCCTCATAATATTACCCGCACATGTACTGTTACTGTACCGTGGCCTGGCGATCATCCCGACTCGCGATTATGCATTTAGGTAGGTTGACCTTTCCATGGGTGGCATTTCCAGTTCTTTCAACCCTCCCGTATACTCAGGTTGTCGTTCACTATGTTTGCTATGTACAGATATCGCGTCTTACTTCTCTGTCACCTTGCATCCCTCTGATTCCCTGTCTTACCTGTTGTACTTTATATATGTGTATGTGTACATATATTTCTATGTGTGTAATGATATCTATCTCCATATCTGTGTATGCACATATGTACATATGTATACACCTTGCGGCGAACGTGGCAGCATACAGCAACGCCGTCTGCTGTAGGACCCGCGTACGGTTAAGGTGTTGGTGTTCCATGCTCCGCTGGCTGTTGGGTGTGCAGTGTTTGGGTGCTGCCTATGTTGGAGTCACACATGGGACCACCCATACGGTACACATTACGGGTGGCCGTGTTTGTGTGCCGTCCATTTCACTGTGTGTGCAGGTAGGGAGGTGTCAGTCTATGGGGCCTACGCTGTCAGAGTATGTGCTATACGTTCCCTCTTTGCCAGGGCATAGGCATATTGGGTACGCCTCCATCTTCCTACTGGGGCTGGCACAGTGTGTTCATGGCACTGAACCCTCTGTGCCTGTGCTGGCCTTGGCAGTTGTGGTGGGCTTTGTGGCCCTTCACCATTATGTCCCTGCAGCAGCTGTTTCCGCAGGATCATATTATGTAGCATGGCACATACTATGAATATGTGGGCACATGTGCCTGGAGAGTACTGCAGGGCTCCACCTGATGTATCCAAGCACCGGAACCGTGATTTCAGCATCCCAAACACACGGTCTATGATTATTCTGGTTTGTACGTGTGCCTCATTATGGCATTCTTGCATGTGTGTGTGTGTGCATTTCTGATGGGTGTCATCATCCACGGCTCTGATGTCCCCCCTGGCAAATACCTGATACAGCTGTGAGGCATGCCAGATATGGGAGTCGTGGTAGCTTCCAGGGCTGCCAGCACACACATCCATGATAATGCCCTGCGCATTGCACATGACCTGGCAATTGATGGAGGGGAATCCCTTGCGGTTTATGTAGCGTCTACCCTGCTCCCCAGGTGGTGACTTGATTTGTATGTGCGTACAGTCTATCGCAGCCAGTACCTCCGTGTATTGTGCCACACGGTGGAAGTGGCGCATATTGCTAGCCAACTCCTCCTGAGATCTGGGGAAGTATATATACTCATGGGCATGTAACATGGCATCCAGAAACTGGTGTAGTACCCTGGATGCTGATGCCTGTGAGATGCCCATTATATCCTCGGTTGGCCTTTGAAAGGTACCTGTAGCCGGTATTCGCAAGCTTACACATACCTTTGTGTCCACTGGGATGGGCTCCCCTCTGTTGTTTCTTGTTCTCAGGCGTGGCCGGCACAGCTCCGCTATTTGCTGTAATGTGTCCCTGTCCACCCTGTAACGCTCTACTATCTCCAGGTCTTGTAGCCCCTGGTAGGTTACCCTTGGTCTGAACACTCTCCTTCTCCTCTGAGGCCTACGGTAGTTGTCGGCACCCTCCTCCGCAACTCCGTCTGTCTCTGACACATGCTGATGTATCACGGCCACGGTGGCACCCAACATATACATTTTAAAAGTTCCCCGTGTGTTTACACCTAAAGTGCGGTGTTTGGGAATATGTGCTGTGTGTTGTGTGCATTCACACTTTATACTGTTGTGCTGTACACCCGGTGATGTCATTGGGTGTGTCTGTGCGGCCGTATCTGTGGATTATCTTCCGTGTTTTACCGTTGGCACTGCAACGCTGTTGCCTTTGGTGTTACATTACACTTGCCTGCATTGGTTTAGCTTTAGACCTTACCTTACTGTTTCTGCACGTTGCACCTACTATTTCCTGGATTGCATCCTGCAGAGCCCTGTCATGTGTCGTTTCTCGGACATGGCATATCATGCATTTTGTCTGCCACCACCGTTATGCTACCTCTCTACTTGGCTGTGCTGTATCGGTTCTTCACTCTTTGCAATTCTGCTACATACCCTACTTTCTTTGCATTCATATGCCTCCCCTATCCCGTTTTGCGGGTTTCTGCATGCAGAGTTATCAGCTGCCGCCAATTGCCCTTCGTGGGTTGATTGGTGTTGATTGCTCATTACGACTCCAATTACACTGCTTCCGCATTTCCTCATATTCTCCGCATCACCTTCCTGTATCCGTTGTTGTTGACGGGTGGCCACATGACTGGGTTAGGGAATGTAGTCATCCTCGTGCACATGCATCTCTGCGCGCATTGTGTGCTCTCAGCGCAACTATTTCCCCACACGCCTGTCCTGCTGCTGTGATGTGCATTGTACAGCCCATGTTTGCTGGGCTCCAATGTGCTTCCTCCTACAGTGGCACACCCCTCTGCGGTTGACATGTATTCCCTCTGAGCCACTCCTCGGTGTATTACCGCTGCGCCGTTTGGTGCAGCCTTACGCCAGCTGGGGTTTTGCGATTCAGTATTATCTGCCTCATTTGCATGGCATTGACTACTAATACATAGTTACGGCACCGAACACTGCTGCCACTCCTTGGCAATGCTTGCGCTGTGGTTGTGGCTTTCCATGCATACTATGGTGTATTGTGGCTGTGAAGCTGATGTGTATTATACTGCTCTTTTATGACATTGTCATATTATCTCATTGTTTCGCACCTTCCGCAGACATGTCCTGGGGTTCTGCTGTGGTTTCTGCGGACATACCATTTATGTCATTATTTACATTTTGTGCATGTTTTCTTTTGACATTCTCGGTGTCTTTCACCATTGGCATATTGCAACAGTATGATACCTGACGTTGACAGCCTTCCGTTACTCCTATGTCATGTTTGGATATATGTAAACCATTTTTTTTTGGTTTACATTGCCGTGCCCTTATGCTACGCCTGCGCCACTTCGTGGATCGCTATATGCCTTCATTTGCATGGTGCAACACCGCACATGGGGTATTTAACATACCTACGCCGGAGGCGGCGCAACTCAGGTGCACGCCGGTAGTGCACGTGGAATTGGATCGTACCTGAATCGCTCGGCGGCCATATCTGGCGTTGTGGCGCCTACGCTATGCGTGCGCCTGACGCAAGGTTCATGAATCCCGGGGCAGACTTTTTTGTGATGTCAGAACTGTACTACTGATTTATTTCAAGTATTTTGGTGTGATCTCTGAACTTTTAAATAGCACTATGTAGTAAGAAGTATTGCCTTGTGTTTTTATTATTTATTATTAAATATTTTAAACCCTTTCAACTGTGGCTGTTTTGTGTAGAGATATTTTAAACTCTAGAGTACATTGTATATTTATAGTGATTACTGTACCAACTCACTCTAATGAGTCTTGACTGTTTAGTCACATCTACCAACTGGATAATAATATTGCACAGTAATAATTTGACACCCTTTTAAGGGCCTTTGGGTAGCTGATAATATTAGCTGGGTGGTGGCAAGTGGTTACTATCGTATAGTCTGGAAAAGGGGGCACAGATGGAGAACCTGTGCCAGCCTTCCCCAGAAGTGTCTGTGTGGTTGTATAAATTCTAATTCAAAGTGTGTGTGTGTGTGTGTGTGAGCTACTTGGGCAGGGAAACGAACCACTGGTTGGACAGAGAGGCTGCTGGAGATTTTAGCTTGCCCAGCTAGGCTGAAATCTGGACCCTATAGCTGTGCCAGTGGGGAGTCTTATTGGGGACATGGAGAGCAAGGGAGTGACCAGCCCCAGACTGACTGTGATCTCTGTGTGCTCTTAAGGGAAATTGCACTTTACTGTGTGTATTTGTTTTCTTTTCCTCATATATGAGACACCCTCTCTGGTGTTAGTGGTAAGGATTGAGGCTCCTTGATTGCTGAGCCAGGGCATGGGCATCACATTTGTGGTGGCAATGGTTGGGATATCGTCACACATTTGTGTTCGGCAGCGGTGGAATATCCACATCACATATTAATTAGTTGGCAAATACTAATTGGCGTGTAGTGGTGTGGGTAGAGTGAATCCTGTAGCGTGTGTACAGTGAGCTTTGAAGGTGTTTTTTACTCTAAAACAGCCACACAGTGAATACTTAGAGTTCAGATCACAATTGTTTTATTTCTTTTGTTAGCTTAGTTAGTCAGGGTAAGCAGGCAGCATGTCAGCAGAGGAGTATGGAAACCTGACAAGAAGCCAGCTGGCAAAGATGTGCCAGGCTAGGGGTTGGTGCATGTAAACCTGACTAAGGCAGACCTGATTGCAGCCTTGGTTACAGCTGCATCAAAAAACAGCAACCAGGAGGACAATCAGACTGGCAGTCGAGACATAATACCCTCAGAAAATGGACAGCTCAACCTTTCTGCAGTGGACTTAAAAATCCAGCTGCAACTAAAGAGACTTGAGTTGGAGGCCAGGCATTTGGAAATTGAAGCAGCTGAGAGTCTGAGGAATCTACAGGCTGAGGAGAATGAGAAACTGCTATGTCTGCAAGCTGAGGAAGAAGAGAGGCAGAGGCAGCATGAGAAGGAAATGATATCTCTTTGCCAGAGTCATGGAGGTAATGGGGAAGGGAGTAACTGGACCCCAGAAGCACAAAAGGTCAGAAAATTTCTTCCGCAGTTTAAAGAGGGGGATACTTTTGATAGTTTCATTCATATGTTGGAGAGGGTATGTAAACAGTATGAAGTTGGCCAAGGGCTCTGGGTACGTTTTCTGACCCCCTTACTCCAAGGTAAAGCTGTAACTGTTCTGTCCAAAATGTCTGACGTTGCATATTTTGATTATACTGCTGTAAAAATAGCCTTTTAGAACTGTTTAAGCTAACGCCTGAAACATATAGGAAAACGTTTTGTGAGCATAGACACAAGGCAGATGAAAGTGTGTGTGTGAATATGTTGCTGAGCACTTATTTCCATAGTTGGGTGAGTGGATGTCAGGTCACCACTTTTGAAGGGCTGGCAGACCTTTTGGTGAGGAAATAATCTCTTAGCATTTTGTCTGAGGACATGATGATCTGGTTAGCTTATAGACAGTGTGCTACTTCAGACAAGTTGGGGAAGAAGGGAGACCTATACCTGGCAAGCAGGGCAGCCCTGCACAGGAAGGGGACCCCCCAGTACTGCTCATGGGTCTAAAGAAAGACATGGTGGGCAGCACAGTCTGCCACAACAGAATCTGCCAGTAGCAGGGGAAGCCACTAGTCCAGGTATACATCCAGGAGCTAGGGTTAAATGTTTTGAATGTAACCAGTGGGGCCATGTGGCATACATGTGTCCATGGAGGCAAGGTGGGGAACAAAAAGTGAGGGAGCCAGTAAGTGGGAAAGAAAAAAATGCCAAATAGTAGGTTGTCATGGGACAACAAGGGTACCAAACTATCACCAGAGGCTATATTCTATTGTAGTGAATGGCAAAGAGGCCATTGCCAAGAGAGACACAGTCTCTGATATAACCATTGTAAAGCCTACAATGGCTACAGAGGAGCACTACTTGCCAGGGCAGTCTACTCCTGTCAGGGCTTTAGAAGGGATCCCATTCCAAATACCTTTGGCCTAGGGTTCACCCTGACTGGGAGGGTGGAAAAGGAAGCCAGCAAGTAGGTGTGTTTGAGGATATACCTGCAGATGTCCTCATAGGGAAGGATTTTTATAGTGTAGTACCCTGTGCTTGTGCAGTTACATGCAGTGAGGCTTGGAGATGAGCATGTAAGTCAAGTAGCCTGGGGGAGACCCAGACAGACTGCATACTTGCAGCCAGGACTGGTGAGGTGGTTACTTTAGGGAGGGAGCTACTCTGTAGCAGTGAGCCTGAAGGTGAGCCACGGCTGCTTGGGGGTACTGATGGTCCCTTGGGCAGAGTGACTGCAAAGATAGAGGTGAGTAGTAGTACCCAGGCTGACAGTGAGGCACCACTGTCAGAGGATGCCAGACTTCCTGTGGAAGGGGAGCTGGGAAGGTGAACAAGGAGAGAGTTGAGACAGGCTCAGCTCTCAGATCCTACATTGCAAAGCCTGAGGCAGGTAGCTAGGGAGGCACCTGATTCTCAAGGAAAGGGGGAATATGTATACTGGGACAAAGGGTTACTATACAGAGAGTGGATCCCAGAGGGAGGGCTAGAAGGTAAGAGAGTACAGCAGTTGGTAATGCCTAGAGTCTACCATCTGGTGCTTCTAGCCATAGACAATGATATTCCCTTTGCAGGTCATATGGGCATAAAATGTACAAAGAGGCATATTATGCAGAACTTCTATTGGCCTGGAATTTCCAGAGATGTAACAGGGTACTGCAGGACCTGTGAGCAGTGCCAAAAGGTAGGCAAGGCAGGAGACAAGGTGAGAGCTCCTTTGATGCATTTGCCTGTGATTGAAGAGCCATTTCAGAGGCTAGCTATGGATATTGTGGGTCCTATGAGTACCCCAAGTTCCACAGGGAAAAATATATCCTAGTAGTAGTGGATTATGCTACATGATACCCTGAGGCAGTGGCTTTGCCCTCCATTGAGGCAGAGAAGGTGGCAAATGCTTTGTTAGAGATTTTCAGCAGGGTAGGTTTCCCAAATGAAATACTGACTGACAGAGATGCCAATTTCATGTCAGACCTGCTGGCTTGTCTGTGGAAGTCCTGTGGGGCAAAGCACATGAAGACCACCCCCTATGATCCCCAGACTAATGGTCTTGTTGAGAGGTTAAACTCTACAGTCAAGTCCATGCTACGGCATTTGCAGATCAGTTTAAGAGGGAGTGGGACAAATATTTGTCCCATCTGTTGTTTGCTTACAGAGAGGTTACCCAGGAATCCATAGGTTTTCACAATTTGAGTTGCTGCATGGGCATAGGGTGAGGGGACCTCTAGATCTAATTTGAGATGAGTGGGAAGGTGAGTGTGAGTCTCACAAGGAGTCTTTTGTGGCATACTTCCTAAACCTCAGGACAAGGCTCATGGAATTCATGGGCTTGGCCCAGGAGAACCTGGCAGAAGCCCAACAACAGAACAAGGTGTGGTATGACAGGAATGATTGAGCTAGAGAGTATACTGTGGGGAAGCAGGTAATGGTTCCCGTTCATGTCAGACACAACAAGCTGCAAGCAGCTTGGGAGGGACTCTACACGGTGGTAAGAAAGGTAAGTGATGTTAACTACATGGTGGAACTGCTACACAGATGGCAGTGGCACAAATTGTACCATGTTAACATGATGAAACCTTACCATGATAGGGAGGCCCTTGTGCTAAGCATTTGCAGTGGATTGCAGGAGGAGTCTGAGGGAGATCTGGGGACTGATCTCCTCAGTGAGGCTTGGGCTGACAACTCAATGGGAGGGGTAGAAATGTAACAGCAGCTATCTTCTACCCAGGTTTGTGAAATCCCAGCAGTGTTGCAGAAATTTGGGGACATGTTCACTGGGAAACCAGGGCACATCCACCTGGTGCAGCACCAGGTGGAAACAGGACCCCAAAGGCCTATTAGGCAGGCCCCTTATAGAGTGCTTGAGAGAGTCAGACATACCCTGAGGGAGGAGGTACAGGAGATGTTGGAACGAGGGGTGATTCAAGAGTCCAACAGTCCCTGGTGCTGCTGCCAAGGAAGGATGGCAGCACCAGGTTCTGTGCAGACTACAGGAAATTAAATAGTCACACAGAGTTGGATGCTTACCCCATGCCTAGGACAGATGAGGCCCTAGAGCAGCTGGGTGGGGCTAAGTATCTTACAACCATTGATCTTACCAAGGGTTACTGGCAGGTGCTCAACTCCCAGTGCTAGGGAGAAGTAAGCCTTTGTTATTCCTTTTGGCTTGTATGAGTTCACAAAGATGCCCTTTCGGATGAAGAATGCCCCAGCAACTTTCCAGAGGCTGGTAAATCATATCCTAGTAGAAGCAGGCAGGTTTGCCCTTGCTTACCTAGATGATACTGCCATCTACAGCCATTCCTGCCCAGAGCACCTTCAGCATGTCAGAGAAGTGCTGGGCAGACTACAGAAGACAGGGTTGACCATTAAGCTGAGCAAATGTCAGGTGCGTATGGCGGAGGTCTCCTACCTAGGACATAGAGTGGGAGTGGTAAGATAAGGCCAGAACCTGCCAAAGTGGAAGCCATTCAGGCATGGCCTGCACCTGTTACTAAAAAGCAGGTGAGGGCATTTTTATGGACAGCAGGGTACTACAGAAAGTTTGTCCTCAGTTATAGTACCATAGCTGCTCCCCTTACAGACCTGACAAGGAAGAACAGGTTAGATAAGGTAATGTCGACTCCAGCATGTGAGCAGGCATTCCAGAAGCTTAAAGAAGTTTTGGGAGGACCCCCTGTGTTAGCCAGTTCAGATTACAGCAAATAATTTGTTGTGCAGGTGGATGCTTCAAACCATGGGGTGGGGGCTGTACTTAGCCAGATTTCTTCAGAGGGGGAAGAGCACCCAGTGATTTATCTCAGTCGTAGGCTCCAACCCAGGGAGGAATGCTATGCAGCTGTAGAAAAGGAATGTCTAGCCATAGTGTGGGCATTGCAAAAACTTCAGCCTTATCTATATGGAAGGAAATTCACTGTTATGACAGATCACAACCCCCTAACATGGTTAAACAGAGCCAGCCAGCAAAATGCCAAATTGCTAAGATGGAGCCTAGGGTTGCAAGCATATGATATGTCAGTGTAGCACCACAGTGGGAGTAGCAATGCCAATGCAGATGGGCTCTCAAGACAGGGAATAGGAGTAGGTATACTCAGATAGCCCTGGCATTCTCAAGCAGTGTTTTTCAAGGGTCACTTGAAAAACTAGCTTGAGTTCTTTGGGGGGGGGGGGATGTGAAGGCTGCCAGCCTAGCCATATAGAATTATGCAGATAATTCTGTCATTTGGAAATATGAATGTAAACTACAGGCTTGTTTTCTTAAACGTAAAGAAATACTGTTACATGTGGAACTGGAAATAAATGTGAAAACAGTGCACTCTACTGACCAAAGTAAAGCATGTGGTGACCCTTTGAAGTAGACAGTTGTGCCAAAAAGTCTAGATGAAGAAATTCTTTTTATTGTTTTAACCAAGAGTTAAATTGCTAGATTTAAACATGCAAATGTATTTTATTGCTCTACTCCTGACTAGCCACAAAATAACAAAAGGAGGTGTAAAAGAGTGTAGATGCAGTTTCTGTTGGACTGGGAACACCAGGAAAGTGTGAAATGATGTAATGTTTATCAGAACTGCAAAAGAAATTTAAACAATGAGAATCAGAAGGCATTGAGCATTTTTGTCTTGATCATCCAACTCACAGCACTCTGCCTGTTGTCTTATGTAAGTTATCTTAGACATGTGTTTTCTTTTAGCAATAGCTAGAATCTAGAAAGATTAGACTGTGTTTTTCTGTGATTTCAGAACTATACTACTGATTTATTTCAAGTATTTCTGTGTGATCGCTGAACTTTTGAATAGCACTGTGTAGTAAGAAGTATTGTCTTGTGTTTTTATTTATTATTAAATATTTCAAACCCTTTCTGGGTTGTTTGGTGGCTATTTTGTGTAGAGATAATTTAAGCTCTAGAGTATTTAGTATATAGAGCATATTTATAGTGATTACTGTACCAACTCACTCTAATAAGCTTTGACTGTTTAGTCACAGCTACCAATTGGATAATAATATTGTACAGTAATAATTGGACACCCTTTTAAGGGCCTTTGGGTAGCTGATAATATTAGCTGGGTGGCGGCAAGTGATGACTACAGTATAGTCCGGAAAAGGGGGCACAGCTGGAGAACCTATGCCAGCCTTCCCCAGAAGTGTCTGTGTGGTTGTATAAATTCTTATCTCAAAGTGTGTGTGTGTCAGCTGCTTGGGCAGGGTCATGTAGCACTGGTTGGACAGAGAGGCTGCTGGAGATTTTAGCTTGCCCAGCTAGGCTGAGATCTGGACCCTATAGCTGTGTCAGTGGGGAGTCTTATTGGGGACCTGGAGAGCAAGGGAGCAACCAGCCCCAGACTGACTGTGATCTCTGTGTGTTGTTAAGGGGAATCACACTTTATTGTGTGTATTTGTTATCCTTTCCTCATATATGAGACACCCTCTCTGGTGTTAGTGGTGTGGACTGAGGCTCCTTGATTGCTGGGCCAGGGTATGGACATCACAGTGTCTAATATCACAGTGTTTACACAGGGTATGATTTCTGACTGACAATTTTTTTGCCAGGTGCCATATTGGCTTTCCCAAGCTATCTGCAGTTTTTTTTCACAGTTTTGGACAATTCAAGTTCTTGACATGGGTAGTCTCTGGGTTATGAACCTGTCCCTTCAGCATGTTCTGTTAATTGTGGTAATGAGGTTGAGGTCTCTGGAGCATGTGGTGTGGAGGGATTGGAATTTCTTCAGAAGTAACATTTCTAACAGAGTTGGGTCAGATATGGCTTTGTAAGTCAAGCAGAGATCGCCTCTAAGTAGGCAATATGAGACAGAGAATAGTTGGAGTTTTTTGTCTGTCCATATAGGACAAATGTTTAAGGCCTAGGATCCTCTTTGTGAGGTACTTTTGTGGCCTCTCCAGATGTTGCAGGTGTTTAGTGAGGTACATACCAAATGGGGCATTGTATTCAATGACTGGCCTAATGAGGGAAGAGTAGAGGGAGACAATTACCTCTTTTTTCCTGGATGAAAAACCCTTAGTAATGAGATGTGCCACATAGAAGGACTTTCTGACCAAAGTGGCAATGTGGTGGTCAAAAGAGAGGTTGCTGTTTACCTGTGTTCCCAGATCTCTTATAAAGCCTTCTGTGTTCAGTAGACTACCATCAGTTTGGTAATTCATGGGAACTGGGTTTTTCCCAAAGGGGATGACATCACATTTTTTGGCATTGAGCTTAAGGCCATGGTTCTGACACCAGTCGTTGGTCTCAGTGAGGCCTTTCTGTAGGATGTCAGCATCACTGACACAGCCTTTATTGTACCGGAACTGCACATTGTGTGGTAGTTAATAATAGCTCCCAGCTTGCAATCATCTGTGAACTTTGTCAGCCAGAGTCCCTTCATATTGGCCTGGACTTCAGAGAAGAAGATACCAAACAGAAGAGGACCCAGGACCAAACCCTGTGGGACTTCACTCATGACTGGTCAGCAGTCTGACTTGGAGTCAGCTATTTTCACACTGTGGGTTCTACCTGTGAGCCAGTTTGCAACCCACCTAGTGATATAGGGGTTGATACCTAGCTTAGTGAGTTTTTCTGTGATTGCTGAGTGGGGAATGTTATCAAAGGCCTTGGCCAGATCAGGGTAGGCTGTATGAACTACCTTGCCTTCATCCACAGCTCTGGTGACTGACTCATAGAAGTTGACCAAGTTGAGCAGGCATGATCTACCCTTCACAAAACCAAACTGTGTGGGATCCAGAGTTTGGAGAATTCCTATTTCCTTGTTTATTAGGTCCATGATGATGCGTCCCATAGCTTTACATATCAGACTTATCAGGCTAATGGGGCGATAGTTCCCAGGGTCTGTAGTCACTCCTCCTTTGTGGAGAGGGATGACTGTAGCAGTGCACCATTTGGTAGGGACAAAGCCTGAGGTGAGGTTGTGATTGAACAGAGCACACACGTGAGGTGCCAGTTCACTCTGTAGTTCATGTAGAACACAGCTGGGGATATTGTCAAGTCCCATAGAAGCTGTATTATTGGCCTTGGACAGTGCTGTTTTAACCTGTGCAGCAGTAATACTGGGTGCCTGGCAATCTACTGGTATTGTGACTGGTCCCTTGGTGGGGGAGAGAGGGGTAAAGTTGGCACAGAATCTGTCAGCCAGTATATTGGCAATATCTGTTGGCTCAGTATAGGAGGTATCATTCTGCAGTAGCTCAGAGCAAATCTGGGTATTTCCGTGGAGATTCTTTACATAACTATAGAAGGCCTTGTGGTTGTCTTTAATATCTGCTGCAATTCTGTTTTCATAGCTAGCTTTAGAGGATTTAATGAGGGATCTCAACTTTTGGTTGAGGCTGATAAGGGAGTTTTTTCAGTCTTGGGACTTCACCTTATTCTGCAGCAGCTTCCTCCTTCTGTTGTAGAGTTTGTTTATGGCAGGGGACCACCAGACTAGTTTCCTTTTTTTGGAGGAGAGCGTCTTAGTTCTATTGGGTATGGCGAGATCCATGCATTTGTGTACATGTTCATACAGTGCATTGGTGTATGATTCAGCAGTCATGCAACTGATCCCCATTTGCATGGGCGCAGTGAAGTTAGCCACCTCTGTTTTTAGGAGCCCAAAGTTAGCTTTGGAGAAGTTTTTCATGGTGGTTACCTTTGTGGGGGTGGGTTGGGAGTGATGTGGATTTCCAAGGTGATTCGTTTTTCATCGGATCTAACCAGGGAGGAGTTGACTATTGGTGTAGAGCAACGGTCACCCATGTTAGTAATGACCAGGTCAAGGATGTTGCTACCTCTGGTGGGGGTAAGAACAAGCTGGTCCAGGGCATTAGAATTAATGAATTCCAGGAAATGTTGGGCAAGTGTATTTGTACGTGAGTAGTTTTCCCAGTTAATGGAGGGGTAGTTGAACTTGCCCAGTATGAGAGTGTTAGTTTGGACCTTAATATTCTCCAGGGTGCTTAGGAATATGGAGTGTGAGTCTTGGGACATGGTTGGGGACCTATAACAGGCTACGACCTGAATCATTGTCTTACCCAATGTTAGCTGCACCTGAAGTATCTCAGATGCATTATGTTGGGCTACCAGTATGGAGGTGTGCGCATCCTTTATGAATATGAAAACATCACCGCCTTTGGAGCTTGGGTCCAAGTTTTGGGGCCGAAAGGTGTAGAATGAGTTATAGCCTGGTAGTGAAGGGGTGCTTTCTGCTGATTTGAACCAGGTCTCTGTTACGGCACAAATGTCGATGTTCTCCATTTTAAGGAGTACTTCGAGCAAGTGCATTTTGAGATATAGACTTCTAGCTTTGAGCAGGATGACCCTCAGATTGCATTTTTTGTAGCTGTTATGGTGGTAGTTTGGTCTTTGGAGCACCACCCAAAAAAGGCACTATAGGGGTGGCAAGAGCCTTGGCCAGTATTCGGAAGCCCAGGGGTGACAGATGCCGGCCACCTCTGGCAAAGCATTGAGGTCTGTCAATCATGTCATCCCAGGCAGACAGATACTGGATCCCCTTAGAATTACACCAGAAACTTAGCCAATTGTTGAAATCAATCATTTTCTGCTTGTACTGTGGTATCATTCTGGGTGATGGTAGGATGCTGCTCAGGGCTAGGGTCATACCCACCTGGGCTACATAATCTGAGAGCTCCTCCATATCTCTTTTCATCTAGTCCAGGGAGGTACGTTTCAGGTCATTTCCACCCACATGTACAATGACAGAGTCATATTTGTACCTGTTGTTGAGGGACCTGAGTGCATGCATTATGTGGTGGATCCTAGCACTTGACAGGCAGCTGACTGTTACTTTCTCCTTATTCAACCTAGTGAGTGGGACATCAGTGTGCCTCACCATCGAGTCACCTATGACTAGTGTGTTGGGCATGCTGGTTTGCCTTAGGGGCTTTGGTTGAGTGGCACACTGTTTAGGAGAGTTATGTGTCTCGTGATTAGTGTTGTATTGTGGTGGTCGAGTGCGTTTCTGCCTTGGAGGTCTTTGCTGTTTGGGTAGATTTTTATTGAGACCCTCAGCAAAGGTGGGTGTGCAGTTTGTGTTTTTATGTAAAGGCAGTGCTGGTGTGTGTTCTGGAGGGCTATGTGTTCCATGTGGTGTGGTGCAAGTGTTGACCATCTCCTCTTGACCAGCTATTCTGGTCTTAGCTGGAGAGTGCATGGCTTCCAATCTGGATATATAAATTCATCTCTCGCAAGTCTGAGTGTTGGGAGATAAGAGAAGAGTTTTGTCAGTGTACATGAGGCAGTTGCTACATTGCCTCAGGATGCCCAAGCTCACCAGGTTAATAGGAGAAAGCACAGGGGAACTGACCTTTAGACATGCCTGGAGGGGTGGGCATTAATAATAAGTACTGGAGCTGTTTCCTTGTAGAACGTTTAGTGCTGGTAGCACTTTTGTGTGCTACAATAATTGGTACAAGAAGTCTGGTAAAGTGCTCAATTAATAAGCTAGTAAAAGTGCAGGAGAAGAGAGATCTAGTAGATGCAAGGAAAAATTTGAAAGCGGACTTTGACACCGCTCAGAAACTTACAAACAGTCCTGGATACAGCAAATCTGTATCTGGACTAGACTAGTTACAGAAAAGGTGAAAACAAGCACAAATGTGGGCTTTTAAACCTGAAAGTTGAAAGACATGGAAAAACTGCCCAAATGGCCAATAAACTACAATTTCAGGGCCAGAAACCACTCCTCTTGCAGTAGATAGGCTACCTAGTGCTTACCACTCCCACTGATAAACTAGAAGGCTTCCCTCCAACACAGAAAGACTTGGTGGGCTCAGAAGCTTACATACAGTCCTGGATACAACAAATCTGTATCTGGACTAGACTAGTTACAGGAAAGGGGGAAAGCATAAAAGCAGGATTTTAAACCAGAAAGTTGAAAGAGATGGAAAATCTTCCCAAACGGCCAAAATACTACAATTTCTGGGCAAGAAACCAGTCATCTTGTGGAAGATAGGCTACCTAGTGCTTACCACTCCCACTGACAAGCTAGAAGGCTTCCCTCCAACACAGAAAGGCTTGGGGGTCTCAAGCATACAAACAGTCCTGGATACAGCAAATCTGTATCTGGACTAGACTAGTTACAGGAAAGGCAGGAAACAAGCTTAAAATTTAGAATTTTTTTACAGAAAAGCAGCTAAAACAGCACTAAAACAATTCAAATGCAGTGCAAGCTAGCACATTTGAGTGTGTAGCAGTATCAAAGCAAATACAGTTTAAATAAATGCAATTTATTCAAAATGTATTCTGAACTGAATTCAATTATTGTTTTATTCAACTCTGAACAGTTAAAAAGTGCCAAAAATTATACTTATCAGCTGAGAAGCTCACTCAGTCAGAACACAGGGAGATTGTAGCAAAGATTTTTTTTTTTAGTAAAGTGGAAAGAGAGGAAGGAGGAGCAGAAGATAATTCAAAGTTAAGAAACTAAGTAGGTTGGCCTTCTCAAATGTCCTCTCTGTATTAGGTAGAATGAGCTAATGACACTAGACTGGGAGAAATGTTCCACATCAAATTTACATTAGGGGCGGGCAACTGCAAAGCCACCAAGATACCAATAGGGAAGGAGGGTGGGAAACAAAACCAGTAATATGATACACTCCTTGGCAGGAAATCAGAACAAAAACTAGCTAGAAAAGATTTGCAAACAGTGTGACAGTTGTTGTTGTTGTGTCTTTCGGCTTTTCCCAGTTAGGGGTCACCACAGCGGAACTCTGGTCCGCTAATCATTGGTAGTTGATTTTTACATGCCGAGTTACCAGCCCTGACACACAACCTTCAATGAAGGTACGCCCATTCACGCATGTCTCCACGCAGAAGATGCTCTAGCTAAGAATTGAACCGGACAGCGTCTTACTGTGAGGCGACAATGCTACCGCAGCACCACCACCTTATTTATCAGGCCCTGTGAGGCAGAAAATTTTAGTACAACCATGCAGATTAGTTTATAGCTATAAAATACAGTAAAATGTATGCAGCAGATAATAAAAGTGGTATAGATATCTATAAGCAATAACTAGTAAAAATAAGCCAAAAACAGGTTACTTAAAGTTGCATATCACAGATCAGAGTTTTGCTCAGTGCCCTTTCGCTGATTAGCTCTGTGTAAAATGGCAGAAACACTCACAAGGTAACCTCTTAAGTAACAGAAAGTTGAAACTTGAAATAACTTTAAAAAAAGCTCGAAAGAACCAATGAGGTGCTTATTCCAAGCCATAGCCCAGGTAACCCCAATCAGCTAGTGACCATAAACATTACACTCTCACTGAAATGTAAAATGTTTTTTGCTAAACTAAGATGGCCTGGAACATGTGCTCAGACACACAGCTTCTGTAAACAACCAACTAGACCCAGAGACAAGCCTGAATATGGACAATGCTCCAGCTACTACCTAACACTACTTAGCAGAGGGCACTACAAAAAAGTTTATCACAGCAGAAAAACAGCAGTGAGCCTTTAAATGAAAGTTTTAAAGAGATAAAGGAACAAGAAGATTCTAAAGAATGCTTTTAACTGCAAACAAACCTGTTATATGATACACTCCTTGGCAGGCAATCAGAACAAAAACTAACTAGAAAAGATTTACAAACAGTGTGGCAGTAAAAACCTTATTTATCAGGCCATGTGAGGCAGAACATTTTAGCACAACCATGCAGATTAGTTTATAGCTATAAAATACAGTAAAAAGTATGCAGTAGACAATAAAAGTGCTATAAATATCTATAAATAATAACTAGTAAAAATAAGCAAAAAACAGGATACTTAAAGTTATTTAGCATAGATCAGAGTTTTGCTCTGTGCCCTTCCTCCGGTTAGCTCTCTGTATATGTGTGTGTATGTATGTATATATATATATATATATATATATATATATATATATATATATATATATATGGGTCTACTTAATTTCATCAACTTTTCAGATCATTGAACACCATATAACTGAGACCATATGAGAGACAATCTGAAACATCAAATGTGGGGAAAACAATCAACAAAAATGAAGCAGTAATTCAAATAAATACATTAAAAAAGAGCAATTCAGGCTTTAAATATACTTATTTTTCAGTTGTTTGCAGTGGATGCCTTGGATTTAATTTCAGTTCCACTCCAGATCTCTGGCTAAAGTCACCAAACTCTGAGCAGCTTCGGTTAATTAAGAGCAAACTCACAAACATATGCTAAATACAAGCAAAATTCAACAGTTTTACGACAAACTACCAATGGGAAAGCCCCAAACTGAGCCTTTCTCCAGCAATCCCCAACTCAGATGGAACCTGAGCTACACACCTCTGCCACAAGGGTGCAGGGAAGTCCTTTTAATGTAAGATGGCTGGTATGGCTGGTTTAGGGTACAGTGATACCAAACAGTCTTGATTCAGCAAGTCTGAATCCAGCCTATGCTATATAAGGCAGCAGTACAGAATTTCAGTGTCAACAAAAATGCAGACACAATCAGCAAAAATGAAGAAGCAATTCAAATAAATACAGTTAATAAACTGTAATGTAGGCTTTAAACATACTTATTTTTCAGTTGTTTGCAGTAGCTGTCTTAGATTTCAGTTCAGATGCAGTTGAGATCTCTGGCTAAAGTCACCAAACTCTGAGCAGCTTCGGTTAACTGACTTATGACCTTCATGGACAGGATATCACAATGCAAACCAAAGGAAGCATCTTTGTTGCTTGCAAATGATGTTACCTTATTTGCTTCAAAAGACAGCATGCACCAGTATGCACAGGAATGATTCATGACTAAAGTAAAAATCAACACTTCCAAACCAAAGGTCATTGTTCTGTTTTTAGAAGTGATAGAGCAGTCATCTCAGGTGAATGAGTTTAAGTACCTTGGTCCTTGTTCACAAGTGAAGACAGAGGAATTTATGAAACTGACAAGTGGACTATATGGTATCAATGGAATTGCAGGTATTGTACAATTGTACATTGTACATTGTAGGGCAATTTCAGAGCTTAGCCATAAGACAAAATTAGCAGTTTACTGGTAAGATTGTGTCTATGTGCTCAACTATGATCATGAGCTTTGTGTGGTGAGTGAGAGGGTAAGAAGAAGGACACAAAGGGCAGAAATAAATACTAACCCAGATTACTTTCAACATAGTTGAAAACTGGCTCACCAATCACTGTCTGATCTTAAACTCTAAAAAAAAAAACTAAGCTTCTTCTTTTGTCCCCCACCTATAGATCCAACCCTCCAACCTTTACCATAAAATTAATAATGCCACCATTATCTCTCCTGAAGCCCAAACCAGACTCCTAGGAGTTATAGTAGACAATAACCTCAAATTTGATGCTCAGGTCAATCAAACTATCAAAACCATAAACAAAAAAATACAAGCTCAAACGTTTCCTTACTCCTCTTGCTAGAATTGCCATTGCCCATTCTCATCTACTTTCCACCATTCTCTATGCCTCCCCACTACTCACAAGCTTGCATAAAGCAGATCTTAACAAACTATCTTGCTGTTACAACTGCATTGCTAGATTTGCCACTGGCTCGACATATAGGACACACCACTATCACAGCCTAAATCTTCTAGGGTGGCTTGAACTACCTTCAACACTACAGTTTAACCCGCTCATAATAATGCATAAAGTACTCAACCAACCTGATAATACACCCGCACCCAAAAATATCCTCAGCCCAATATAGTAACCTTAGGCCACTTCATTCATCCAATAGACTAATGGTCCAAATGTTCAAATCCAACAACTCAGCTGGGGATGCCTTGTTTGCCAACTCACTTGGCAAAACCTGGAACTTACTCCTTGCTGACCTTATTCTAGTATCTTCACTTATACTATTCAAAGAATGTCTGAAAAAATATTTTAGATCACACTGGTTATGTCCTTGCTCTAATTCTGACTAGGATCATCTCTACAACTCAAGAGCTTTACCACAATTGTCTTATGTTTTCTAATTATTCTAATTTCTGATTTTATAATTTAACCTACTATCTTATTGTCCCATGCTATTATAGTGCTCATTTCTGATTTAAAGATTGCATAAACAGTGTGTTTTATGTATTGTCTATATCACTTTTCTGTGTTTGT